>NW_025062565.1:0-12940 GCF_018153295.1 Drosophila grimshawi | reverse complement strand
ATTGCCCCATTTTAAATATAAAGGTGTTTTTAGAATTCACTAGATCTTTTGGAAACAAACTGCATTAAAATAATTTGACTTCCGACTCATCTAAGAAAAATATTAAGGATATTCTTCGATAAATAGAAAATATATGGAAAGCATTAAATAGGGTCTACCTTGAAATAAATGGCCATATCTTCGTCAAAAATTGCCTCATTTCAATTATAAAGGTGTTTTTAGAATTCACTTGATCTTTGGAAACAAACTGCATTAAAATAATTTGACTTCCGACTCATCTAAGAAAGATATTAAGGGATATTCTTCGATAAATAGAAAATATATGGAAAGCATTTAAATAGGGTCTACCATCTACTTGGGCATCTAAGAAAGATATTAAGGGATATTCTTCGATAAATAGAAAATATATGGAAAGTATTGAATAGGGTCTACCTTGAAATAAATGGCCATATCTTCGTCAAAATTGCCCCATTTCACTATAAAAGGTGTTTTTAGAATTCGCTTAATCTTTGAAACAAAACTGCATTAAAATTAATTTGACCTTCCGACTCATCTAAGAAAGATATTAAGGGATATTCGCTCGATAAATAGAAAATAGATGGAAAGCATTAAATAGGCTCTACCTTGAAATAAATGGCCATATCTTCGTCAAAAATTGCCCCCATTTCAATTTATAAGGTGTTTTTAGAATTCACTTGATCTTTGAAACAAAACTGCATTAAAATAATTTGACTTCCGACTCATCTAAGAAAGATATTAAGGGATATTCTTCGATAAATAGAAAATATATGGAAAGCATTAAATAGGGTCTACCTTGAAATAAATGGCCATATCTTCGTCAAAAATTGCCCCATTTCAATTATAAAGGTGTTTTTAGAATTCACTTGATCTTTGAAACAAAACTGCATTCAAATAATTTGACTTCCGACTCATCCAAGAAAGATATTAAGGGATATTCTTCGATAAATAGAAAATATATGGAAAGCATTAAATAGGGTCTACCTTGAAATAAATGGCCATATCTTCGTCAAAAATTGCCCCATTTCAAATATAAAGGTGTTTTTAGAATTCACTTGATCTTTGAAACAAAACTGCATTAAAATAATTTGACTTCCGACTCATCTAAGAAAGATATTAAGGGATATTCTTTGATAAATAGAAAATATATGGAAAGCATTAAATAGGGTCTACCTTGAAATAAATGGCCATATCTTCGTCAAAAATTGCCCCATTTCAATTATAAGGGTTTTTTTTAGAATTCACTCGATCTTTGGAACAAAACTGCATTAAAATAATTTGACTTCCGACTCATCTAAGAAAGATATTAAGGGATATTCGATAAATAGAAAATATATTGAAAGCATTAAATAGGGTCTACCTTGAAATAAATGGCCATATCTTCGTCAAAAATTGCCCCACTTCAATTATAAAGGTGTTTTTAGAATTCGCTTAATCTTTGAAACAAAACTGCATTAAAATAATTTGACTTCCGACTCATCTAAAAAAGATATTAAGGGATATTCTTCGATAAATAGAAAATAGATGGAAAGCATTAAATAGGGTCTACCTTGAAATAAATAGCCATATCTTCGTCAAAAATTGCCCCACTTCAATTATAAAGGAGTTTTTAGAATTCACTCAATCTTTGGAACAAAACTGCATTAAAATAATTTGACTTCCGACTCATCTAAGAAAGATATTAAGGGATATTCGATAAATAGAAAATATATTGAAAGCATTAAATAGGGTCTACCTTGAAATAAATGGCCATATCTTCGTCAAAAATTGCCCCACTTCAATTATAAAGGTGTTTTTAGAATTCACTTGATCTTTGAAACAAAACTGCTTTAAAATAATTTGACTTCCGACTCATCTAAGAAAGATATTAAGGGATATTCTTCGATAAATAGAAAATATATGGAAAGCATTAAATAGTGTCTACCTTGAAATAAATGGCCATATCTTCGTCAAAAATTGCCCCATTTCAATTATAAAGGTGTTTTTAGAATTCACTTGATCTTTGGAACAAAACTGCATTAAAATAATTTGACTTCCGACTCATCTAAGAAAGATATTAAGGGATATTCTTCGATAAATAGAAAATATATGGAAAGCATTAAATAGGGTCTACCTTGAAATAAATGGCCATATCTTCGTCAAAAATTGCCCCATTTCAAATATAAAGGTGTTTTTAGAATTCACTTGATCTTTGAAAACAAACTGCATTAAAATAATTTGACTTCCGACTCATCTAAGAAAAATATTAAGGGATATTCTTCGATAAATAGAAAATATATGGAAAGCATTAAATAGGGTCTACCTTGAAATAAATGGCCATATCTTCGTCAAAAATTGCCCCATTTCAATTATAAAGGTGTTTTTAGAATTCACTTGATCTTTGGAAACAAACTGCATTAAAATAATTTGACTTCCGACTCATCTAAGAAAGATATTAAGGGATATTCTTCGATAAATAGAAAATATATGGAAAGCATTAAATAGGGTCTACCTTGAAATAAATGGCCATATCTTCGTCAAAAATTGCCCCATTTCAATTATAAAGGTGTCTTTAGAATTCACTTGATCTTTGGAACAAAACTGCATTAAAATAATTTGACTTCCGACTCATCTAAGAAAGATATTAAGGGATATTCTTCGATAAATAGAAAATATATGGAAAGCATTAAATAGGGTCTACCTTGAAATAAATGGCCATATCTTCGTCAAAAATTGCCCCATTTCAATTATAAAGGTGTTTTTAGAATTCACTTGATCTTTGGAACAAAACTGCATTAAAAAAATTTGACTTTCGACTCATCTAAAAAAGATATTAAGGGATATTCTTCGATAAATAGAAAATATATGGAAAGCATTAAATAGGGTCTACCTTGAAATAAATGGCCATATCTTCGTCAAAAATTGCCCCATTTCAATTATAAAGGTGTTTTTAGAATTCACTTGATCTTTGGAAACAAACTGCATTAAAATAATTTGACTTCCGACTCATCTAAGAAAGATATTAAGGGATATTCTTCGATAAATAGAAAATATATGGAAAGCATTAAATAGGGTCTACCTTGAAATAAATGGCCATATCTTCGTCAAAAATTGCCCCATTTCAAATATAAAGGTGTTTTTAGAATTCACTTGATCTTTGGAAACAAACTGCATTAAAAAAAATTCGACTTCCGACTCATCTAAGAAAAATATTAAGGGATATTCTTCGATAAATAGAAAATATATGGAAAGCATTAAATAGGGTCTACCTTGAAATAAATGGCCATATCTTCGTCAAAAATTGCCCCATTTCAATTATAAAGGTGTTTTTAGAATTCACTTGATCTTTGGAAACAAACTGCATTAAAATAATTTGACTTCCGACTCATCTAAGAAAGATATTAAGGGATATTCTTCGATAAATAGAAAATATATGGAAAGCATTAAATAGGGTCTACCTTGAAATAAATGGCCATATCTTCGTCAAAAATTGCCCCATTTCAATTATAAAGGTGTTTTTAGAATTCGCTCGATCTTTGGAACAAAACTGCATTAAAATAATTTGACTTCCGACTCATCTAAGAAAGATATTAAGGGATATTCTTCGATAAATAGAAAATATATGGAAAGCATTAAATAGGGTCTACCTTGAAATAAATGGCCATATCTTCATCTAAAATTGCCCAATTTCAATTACAAAGATGTTTTTAGAATTCGCTTGATCTTTGAAACAAAACTGCATTAAAGGTAATTTGACTTCCGACTCATCTAAGAAAGATATTAAGGGATATTCTTCGATAAATAGAAAATATATGGAAAGCATTAAATAGGGTCTACCTTGAAATAAATGGCCATATCTTCGTCAAAAATTGCCCCATTTCAATTATAAAGGCGTTTTTTAGAATTCACTTGATCTTTGGAACAAAACTGCATTAAAATAATTTGACTTCCGACTCATCTAAAAAGATATTAAGGGATATTCTTCGATAAATAGAAAATATATGGAAAGCATGAAATAGGGTCTACCTTGAAATAAATGGCCATATCTTCGTCAAAAATTGTCCCATTTCAATTATAAAGGTGTTTTTAGAATTCGCTTAATCTTTGAAACAAAACTGCATTAAAATAATTTGACTTCCGACTCATCTAAAAAAGATATTAAGGGATATTCTTCGATAAATAGAAAATATATGGAAAGCATTAAATAGAGTCTACCTTGAAATAAATGGCCATATCTTCGTCAAAAATTGCCCCATTTCAATTATAAAGGTGTTTTTAGAATTCACTTGATCTTTGGAACAAAACTGCATTAAAATAATTTGACTTTCGACTCATCTAAGAAAGATATTAAGGGATATTCTTCGATAAATAGAAAATATATGGAAAGCATTAAATAGGGTCTACCTTGAAATAAATGGCCATATCTTCGTCAAAATTGCCCCATTTCAATTATAAAGGTGTTTTTAGAATTCACTTGATCTTTGGAACAAAACTGCATTAAAATAATTTGACTTCCGACTCATCTAAGAAAGATATTAAGGGATATTCTTCGATAAATAGAAAATATATGGCAAGCATTAAATAGGCTCTACCTTGAAATAAATGGCCATATCTTCGTCAAAAATTGCCCCATTTCAATTATAAAGGTGTTTTTAGAATTCGCTCGATCTTTGAAATAAAACTGCATTAAAATAATTTGACTTCCGACTCATCTAAGAAAGATATTAAGGGATATTCTTCGATAAATAGAAAATATATGGAAAGCATTAAATAGGGTCTACCTTGAAATAAATGGCCATATCTTCGTCAAAAATTGCCCCATTTCAATTATAAAGGTGTTTTTGAATTCACTCGATCTTTGGAACAAAACTGCATTAAAATAATTTGACTTCCGACTCATCTAAGAAAGATATTAAGGGATATTCGATAAATAGAAAATATATTGAAAGCATTAAATAGGGTCTACCTTGAAATAAATGGCCATATCTTCGTCAAAAATTGCCCCACTTCAATTATAAAGGTGTTTTTAGAATTCACTTGATCTTTGAAACAAAACTGCATTAAAATAATTTGACTTCCGACTCATCTAAGAAAGATATTAAGGGATATTCTTCGATAAATAGAAAATATATGGAAAGCATTAAATAGTGTCTACCTTGAAATAAATGGCCATATCTTCGTCAAAAATTGCCCCATTTCAATTATAAAGGTGTTTTTAGAATTCACTTGATCTTTGGAACAAAACTGCATTAAAATAATTTGACTTCCGACTCATCTAAGAAAGATATTAAGGGATATTCTTCGATAAATAGAAAACATATGGAAAGCATTAAATAGGATCTACCTTGAAATAAATGGCCATATCTTCGTCAAAAATTGCCCCATTTTAAATATAAAGGTGTTTTTAGAATTCACTTGATCTTTGGAAACAAACTGCATTAAAATAATTTGACTTCCGACTCATCTAAGAAAAATATTAAGGGATATTCTTCGATAAATAGAAAATATATGGAAAGCATTAAATAGGGTCTACCTTGAAATAAATGGCCATATTCTCGTCAAAAATTGCCCCACTTCAATTATAAAGGTGTTTTTAGAATTCACTTGATCTTTGGAAACAAACTGCATTAAAATAATTTGACTTCCGACTCATCTAAGAAAGATATTAAGGGATATTCTTCGATAAATAGAAAATATATGGAAAGCATTAAATAGGGTCTACCTTGAAATAAATGGCCATATCTTCGTCAAAAATTGCCCCATTTCAATTATAAAGGTGTTTTTAGAATTCGCTCGATCTTTGGAACAAACCTGCATTAAACAAATTTGACTTCCGACTCATCTAAGAAAGATATTAAGGGATATTCTTCGATAAATAGAAAATATATGGAAAGCATTAAATAGGGTCTACCTTGAAATAAATGGCCATATCTTCATCTAAAACTGCCCAATTTCAATTACAAAGATGTTTTTAGAATTCGCTTGATCTTTGAAACAAAACTGCATTAAAATAATTTGACTTCCGACTCATCTAAGAAAGATATTAAGGGATATTCTTCGATAAATAGAAAATATATGGAAAGCATTAAATAGGGTCTACCTTGAAATAAATGGCCATATCTTCGTCAAAAATTGCCCCATTTCAATTATAAAGGCGTTTTTAGAATTCACTTGATCTTTGATCTTTCTTCGATAAATAGAAAATAGATGGAAAGCATTAAATAGGGTCTACCTTGAAATAAATGGCCATATCTTCGTCAAAAATTGCCCCATTTCAATTATAAAGGTGTTTTTAGAATTCACTTGATCTTTGGAACAAAACTGCATTGAAATAATTTGACATCCGACTCATCTAAGAAAGATATTAAGGGATATTCGATAAATAGAAAATATATTGAAAGCATTAAATAAGGTCTACCTTGAAATAAATGGCCATATCTTCGTCAAAAATTGCCCCACTTCAATTATAAATGTGTTTTTAGAATTCGCTTGATCTTTGAAACAAAACTGCGTTAAAATAATTTGACTTCCGACTCATCTAAGAAAGATATTAAGGGATATTCTTCGATAAATAGAAAATATATGGAAAGCATTAAATAGGGTCTACCTTGAAATAAATGGCCATATCTTCGTCAAAAATTGCCCCATTTCAATTATAAAGGTGTTTTTAGAATTCACTTGATCTTTGAAACAAAACTGCATTAAAATAATTTGACTTCCGACTCATCTAAGAAAGATATTAAGGGATATTCTTCGATAAATAGAAAATATATGGAAGGCATTAAATAGGGTCTACCTTGAAATAAATGGCCATATCTTCGTCAAAAATTGCCCCATTTCAAATTATAAAGGTGTTTTAGAATTCACTTGATCTTTGGAACAAAACTGCATTAAAATAATTTGACTTCCGACTCATCTAAGAAAGATATTAAGGGATATTCTTCGATAAATAGAAAATATATGGAAAGCATTAAATAGGGTCTACCTTGAAATAAATGGCCATATCTTCATCTAAGATTGCGCAATTTCAATTATAAAGGTGTTTTTAGAATTCACTTGATCTTTGGAACAAAACTGCATTAAAATAATTTGACTTCCGACTCATCTAAGAAAGATATTGAGGGATATTCGATCAATAGAAAATATATGGAAAGCATTAAATAGGGTCTACCTTGAAATAAATGGCCATATCTTCGTCAAAAAATTGCCCCATTTCAATTATAAAGGTGTTTTTAGAATTCACTTGATCTTTGGAACAAAACTGCATTAAAATAATTTGACTTCCGACTCATCTAAGAAAGATATTAAGGGATATTCTTCGATAAATAGAAAATATATGGAAAGCATTAAATAGGGTCAACCTTGAAATAAATGGCCATATCTTCGTCAAAAATTGCCCCATTTCAATTATAAAGGTGTTTTTAGAATTCACTCGATCTTTGGAACAAAACTGCGTTAAAATAATTTGACTTCCGACTCATCTAAGAAAGATATTAAGGGATATTCGATAAATAGAAAATATATTGAAAGCATTAAATAGGGTCTACCTTGAAATAAATGGCCATATCTTCGTCAAAAATTGCCCCACTTCAATTATAAAGGTGTTTTTAGAATTCGCTTAATCTTTGGAACAAAACTGCATTAAAATAATTTGACTTCCGACTCATCTAAGAAAGATATTAAGGGATATTCTTCGATAAATAGAAAATATATGGAAAGCATTAAATAGGGTCTACCTTGAAATAAATGGCCATATCTTCGTCAAAAATTGCCCCATTTCAATTATAAAGGTGTTTTTAGAATTCACTTGATCTTTGGAACAAAACTGCATTAAAATAATTTGACTTCCGACTCATCTAAGAAAGATATTAAGGGATATTCTTCGATAAATAGAAAATATATGGAAAGCATTAAATAGGGTCTACCTTGAAATAAATGGCCATATCTTCGTCAAAAATTGCCCCATTTCAAATATAAAGGTGTTTTTAGAATTCACTTGATCTTTGGAAACAAACTGCATTAAAATAATTTGACTTCCGACTCATCTAAGAAAGATATTAAGGGATATTCTTCGATAAATAGAAAATATATGGAAAGCATTAAATAGGGTCTACCTTGAAATAAATGGCCATATCTTCATCTAAAATTGCCCAATTTCAATTACAAAGATGTTTTTAGAATTCGCTTGATCTTTGGAACAAAACTGCATTAAAATAATTTGACTTCCGAATCATCTAAGAAAGATATTAAGGGATATTCTTCGATAAATAGAAAATATATGGAAAGCATTAAATAGGGTCTACCTTGAAATAAATGGCCATATCTTCGTCAAAAATTGCCCCACTTCAATTATAAAGGCGTTTTTAGAATTCACTTGATCTTTGGAACAAAACTACATTAAAATAATTTGATTTCCGACTCATCTAAAAAAGATATTAAAGGATATTCTTCGATAAATAGAAAATATATGGAAAGCATTAAATAGAGTCTACCTTGAAATAAATGGCCATATCTTCGTCAAAAATTGCCCCATTTCATTATAAAGGTGTTTTTAGAATTCACTCGATCTTTGGAACAAAACTGCATTAAAATAATTTGACTTCCGACTCATCTAAGAAAGATATTAAGGGATATTCTTCGATAAATAGAAAATATATTGAAAGCATTAAATAGGGTGTACCTTGAAATAAATGGCCATATCTTCGTCAAAAAGTGCCCCACTTTAATTATAAAGGTGTTTTGAGAATTCACTTGATCTTTGGAACAAAACTGCATTAAAATAATTTGACTTCCGACTCATCTAAGAAAGATATTAAGGGATATTCGATCAATAGAAAATATATGGAAAGCATTAAATAGGGTCTACCTTGAAATAAATGGCCATATCTTCGTCAAAAATTGCCCCACTTCAATTATAAAGGCGTTTTTAGAATTCACTTGATCTTTGGAACAAAACTGCATTAAAATAATTTGACTTCCGACTTATCTAAGAAAGATATTAAGGGATATTCTTCGATAAATAGAAAATATATGGAAAGCATTAAATAGGGTCTACCTTGAAATAAATGGCCATATCTTCGTCAAAAATTGCCCCATTTCAATTATAAAGATGTTTTTAGAATTCGCTCGATCTTTGGAACAAACTGCATTAAAATAATTTGACTTCCGACTCATCTAAGAAAGATATTAAGGGATATTCTTCGATAAATAGAAAATATATGGAAAGCATTAAATAGGGTGTACCTTGAAATAAATGGCCATATCTTCGTCAAAAAGTGCCCCACTTTCAATTATAAAGGTGTTTTTAGAATTCACTTGATCTTTGGAACAAAACTGCATTAAAATAATTTGACTTCCGACTCATCTAAGAAAGATATTAAGGGATATTCTTCGATAAATAGAAAATATATGGAAAGCATTAAATAGGGTCTACCTTGAAATAAATGGCCATATCTTCGTCAAAAATTGCCCCATTTCAATTATAAAGGTGTTTTTAGAATTCGCTCGATCTTTGGAACAAAACTGCATTAAAATAATTTGACTTCCGACTCATCTAAGAAAGATATTAAGGGATATTCTTCGATCAATAGAAAATATATGGAAAGCATTAAATAGGGTCTACCTTGAAATAAATGGCCATATCTTCGTCAAAAATTGCCCCATTTCAATTATAAAGGTGTTTTTAGAATTCACTCGATCTTTGGAACAAAACTGCATTAAAATAATTTGACTTCCGACTCATCTAAGAAAGATATTAAGGGATATTCTTCGATAAATAGAAAATATATGGAAAGCATTAAATAGGGTCTACCTTGAAATAAATGGCCATATCTTCGTCAAAAATTGCCCCACTTCAATTATAAAGGTGTTTTTAGAATTCACTTGATCTTTGGAACAAAACTGCATTAAAATAATTTGACTTCCGACTCATCTAAGAAAGATATTAAGGGATATTCTTCGATAAATAGAAAATATATGGAAAGCATTAAATAGGGTCTACCTTGAAATAAATGGCCATATCTTCTCGTCAAAAATTGCCCCATTTCAATTATAAAGGTGTTTTGAGAATTCACTTGATCTTTGGAACAAAACTGCATTAAAATAATTTGACTTCCGACTCATCTAAGAAAGATATTAAGGGATATTCTCGATCAATAGAAAATATATGGAAAGCATTAAATAGGGTCTACCTTGAAATAAATGGCCATATCTTCGTCAAAAATTGCCCCACTTCAATTATAAAGGTGTTTTTAGAATTCACTTGATCTTGGAACAAAACTGCATTAAAATAATTTGACTTCCGACTCATCTAAGAAAGATATTAAGGGATATTCTTCGATCAATAGAAAATATATGGAAAGCATTAAATAGGGTCTACCTTGAAATAAATGGCCATATCTTCGTCAAAAATTGCCCCATTTCAATTATAAAGGTGTTTTTAGAATTCACTCGATCTTTTGGAACAAAACTGCATTAAAATAATTTGACTTCCGACTCATCTAAGAAAGATATTAAGGGATATTCTTTGATAAATAGAAAATATATTGAAAGCATTAAATAGGGTCTACCTTGAAATAAATGGCCATATCTTCGTCAAAAATTGCCCCATTTCAATTATAAAGGTGTTTTAGAATTCACTCGATCTTTGGAACAAAACTGCATTAAAATAATTTGACTTCCGACTCATCTAAGAAAGATATTAAGGGATATTCTTTGATAAATAGAAAATATATGGAAAGCATTAAATAGGGTCTACCTTGAAATAAATGGCCATATCTTCGTCAAAAATTGCCCCATTTCAATTATAAAGGTGTTTTTAGAATTCACTTGATCTTTGGAACAAAAACTGCATTAAAATAATTTGACTTCCGACTCATCTAAGAAAGATATTAAGGGATATTCTTCGATAAATAGAAAATATATGGAAAGCATTAAATAGGGTCTACCTTGAAATAAATGGCCATATCTTCGTCAAAAATTGCCCCATTTCAATTATAAAGGTGTTTTTAGAATTCACTTGATCTTTGGAACAAAACTGCATTAAAATAATTTGACTTCCGACTCATCTAAGAAAGATATTAAGGGATATTCTTCGATAAATAGAAAATATATGGAAAGCATTAAATAGGGTCTACCTTGGAAATAAATGGCCATATCTTCGTCAAAAATTGCCCCATTTCAATTATAAAGGTGTTTTTAGAATTCACTCGATCTTTGGAACAAAAACTGCATTAAAATAATTTGACTTCCGACTCATCTAAGAAAGATATTAAGGGATATTCTTCGATAAATAGAAAATATATGGAAAGCATTAAATAGGGTCTACCTTGAAATAAATGGCCATATCTTCGTCAAAAATTGCCCCATTTCAATTATAAAGGTGTTTTTAGAATTCACTTGATCTTTGGAACAAAACTGCATTAAAATAATTTGACTTCCGACTCATCTAAGAAAGATATTAAGGGATATTCTTCGATAAATAGAAAATATATGGAAAGCATTAAATAGGGTCTACCTTGAAATAAATGGCCATATCTTTCGTCAAAAATTGCCCCATTTCAATTATAAAGGTGTTTTTAGAATTCACTTGATCTTTGGAACAAAACTGCATTAAAATAATTTGACTTCCGACTCATCTAAGAAAGATATTAAGGGATATTCTTCGATAAATAGAAAATATATGGAAAGCATTAAATAGGGTCTACCTTGAAATAAATGGCCATATCTTCGTCAAAAATTGCCCCATTTCAATTATAAAGGTGTTTTTAGAATTCACTCGATCTTTGGAACAAAACTGCATTAAAATAATTTGACTTCCGACTCATCTAAGAAAGATATTAAGGGATATTCTCGATAAATAGAAAATATATGGAAAGCATTAAATAGGGTCTACCTTGAAATAAATGGCCATATCTTCGTCAAAAATTGCCCCACTTCAATTATAAAGGTGTTTTTAGAATTCACTTGATCTTTGGAACAAAACTGCATTAAAATAATTTGACTTCCGACTCATCTAAGAAAGATATTAAGGGATATTCTTCGATAAATAGAAAATATATGGAAAGCATTAAATAGGGTCTACCTTGAAATAAATGGCCATATCTTCGTCAAAAATTGCCCCATTTCAATTATAAAGGTGTTTTTAGAATTCACTTGATCTTTGGAACAAAACTGCATTAAAATAATTTGACTTCCGACTCATCTAAGAAAGATATTAAGGGATATTCTTCGATAAATAGAAAATATATGGAAAGCATTAAATAGGGTCTACCTTGAAATAAATGGCCATATCTTCGTCAAAAATTGCCCCATTTCAATTATAAAGGTGTTTTTAGAATTCACTTAATCTTTGAAACAAAACTGCATTAAAATAATTTGACTTCCGACTCATCTAAGAAAGATATTAAGGGATATTCTTCGATAAATAGAAAATATATGGAAAGCATTAAATAGGGTCTACCTTGAAATAAATGGCCATATCTTTCGTCAAAAATTGCCCCATTTCAATTATAAAGGTGTTTTTAGAATTCACTCGATCTTTGGAACAAAACTGCATTAAAATAATTTGACTTCCGACTCATCTAAGAAAGATATTAAGGGATATTCTTCGATAAATAGAAAATATATGGAAAGCATTAAATAGGGTCTACCTTGGAAATAAATGGCCATATCTTCGTCAAAAATTGCCCCATTTCAATTATAAAGGTGTTTTTAGAATTCACTTGATCTTTTGGAACAAAACTGCATTAAAATAATTTGACTTCCGACTCATCTAAGAAAGATATTAAGGGATATTCTTCGATAAATAGAAAATATATGGAAAGCATTAAATAGGGTCTACCTTGAAATAAATGGCCATATCTTCGTCAAAAATTGCCCCATTTCAATTATAAAGGTGTTTTTAGAATTCACTTGATCTTTGGAACAAAACTGCATTAAAATA
>NW_025062564.1:0-136931 GCF_018153295.1 Drosophila grimshawi | reverse complement strand
AAACGGATGTATCTTCGCCAATAATTGTCAGAAGTTAGAATTTCTTTCAACATTATGAAGCCCTTTTTATATATTTTGACCCTGCATCAAAAGCTGAAAATATGTAGTCTCGAAGTCATTTCGAGAAATTGACGTTTTAAGTTTTTGTTTCCAAATTCAAACGGATGTATCTTCGCCAATAATTGTCAGAAGTTAGAATTTCTTTCAACATTATGAAGCCCTTTTTATATATTTTGACCCTGCATCAAAAGCTGAAAATATGTAGTCTCGAAGTCATTTCGAGAAATTGACGTTTTAAGTTTCTGTTTCCAAATTCAAACGGATGTATCTTCGCCAATAATTGTCAGAAGTTAGAATTTCTTTCAACATTATGAAGCCCTTTTTATATATTTTGACTCTGCATCAAAAGCTGAAAATATGTAGTCTCGAAGTCATTTCGAGAAATTGACGTTTTAAGTTTCTGTTTCCAAATTCAAATGGATGTATCTTCGCCAATAATTGTCAGAAGTTAGAATTTCTTTCAACATTATGAAGCCCTTTTTATATATTTTGACTCTGCATCAAAAGCTGAAAATATGTAGTCTCGAAGTCATTTCGAGAAATTGACGTTTTAAGTTTCTGTTTCCAAATTCAAATTGATGTATCTTCGCCAATAATTGTCAGAAGTTAGAATTTCTTTCAACATTATGAAGCCCTTTTTATATATTTTGATTCTGCGTCAAAAGCTGAAAATATGTAGTCTCGAAGTCATTTCGAGAAATTGACGTTTGAAGTTTCTGTTTCGCATTCCAACGGATGTATCTTCGCCAATAATTGTCAGAAGTTAGAATTTCTTTCAACATTATGAAGCCCTTTTTATATATTTTGACTCTGCATCAAAAGCTGAAAATATGTTGTCTCGAAGTCATTTCGAGAAATTGACGTTTTAAGTTTCTGTTTCCAAATTCAAATGGATGTATCTTCGCCAATAATTGTCAGAAGTTAGAATTTCTTTCAACATTATGAAGCCCTTTTTATATATTTTGACCCTGCATCAAAAGCTGAAAATATGTAGTCTCGAAGTCATTTCGCGAAATTGACGTTTTAAGTTTCTGTTTCCAAATTCAAACGGATGTATCTTCGCCAATAATTGTCAGAAGTTAGAATTTCTTTCAACCTTATGAAGCCCTTTTTTATATATTTTGACTGTGCATCAAAAGCTGAAAATATGTAGTCTTGAAGTCATTTCGAGAAATCGACGTTTTAAGTTTCTGTTTCCAAATTCAAACGGATGTATCTTCGCCAATAATTGTCAGAAGTTACAATTTCTTTCCACATTATGAAGCCCTTTTTATATATTTTGACTCTGCATCAAAAGCTGAAATTAGTCGCGAAGTCATTTCGAGAAATTGACGTTTAAAGTTTCGGTTTCCAAATTCAAACGGATGTATCTTCGCCAATAATTGTCAGAAGTTAGAATTTCTTTCAACATTATGAAGCCCTTTTTATATATTTTGACCCTGCATCAAAAGCTGAAAATATGTAGTCTCGAAGTCATTTTGAGAAATTGACGTTTTAAGTTTCTGTTTCCAAATTCAAACGGATGTATCTTCGCCAATAATTGTCAGAAGTTAGAATTTCTTTCAACATTATGAAGCCCTTTTTATATATTTTGACCCTGCATCAAAAGCTGAAAATATGTAGTCTCGAAGTCATTTCGAGAAATCGACGTTTTAAGTTTCTGTTTCCAAATTCAAACGGATGTATCTTCGCCAATAATTGTCAGAAGTTAGAATTCTTTCAACATTATGAAGCCCTTTTATATATTTTGATTCTGCATCAAAAGCTGAAAATATGTAGTCTCGAAGTCATTTCGAGAAATTGACGTTTTAAGTTTCTGTTTCCAAATTCAAACGGATGTATCTTCGCCAATAATTGTCAGCAGTTAGAATTTCTTTCAACATTATGAAGCCCATTTTATATATTTTGCTTCTGCATCAAAAGCTGAAAATATGTAGTCTCGAAGTCATTTCGAGATATTGGCGTTTTAAGTTTCTTTTCCCAAATTCAAACGGATGTATCTTCGCCAATAATTGTCAGAAGTTAGAATTTCGTTCAACATTATGAAGCCCTTTTTATATATTTTGACTCTGCATCAAAAGCTGAAAATATGTAGTCTCGAAGTCATTTCGAGAAATTGACGTTTTAAGTTTGTGTTTCCAAATTCAAACGGATGTATCTTCGCCAATAATTGTCAGAAGTTAGAATTTCTTTAAACATTATGAAGCCCTTTTTATATATTTTGACTCTGCATCAAAAGCTGAAAATATGTAGTCTCGAAGTCATTTCGAGAAATCGACGTTTTAAGTCTCTGTTTCCAAATTCAAACGGATGTATCTTCGCCAATAATTGTCAGAAGTTAGAATTTCTTTCAACATTATGAAGCCCATTTTATATATTTTGATTCTGCATCAAAAGCTGAAAATATGTAGTCTCGAAGTCATTTCGAGAAATTGACGTTTTAAGTTTCTGTTTCCAAATTCAAACGGATGTATCTTCGCCAATAATTGTCAGAAGTTAGAGTTTCTTTCAACATTATGAAGCCTGAAAATATGTAGTCTCGAAGTCATTTCGAGAAATTGACGTTTTAAGTTTCTGTTTCCAAATTCAAACGGATGTATCTTCGCCAATAATTGTCAGAAGTTAGAATTTCTTTCAACATTATGAAGCCCTTTTTATATATTTTGACCCTGCATCAAAAGCTGAAAATATGTAGTCTCGAAGTCATTTTGAGAAATTGACGTTTTAAGTTTCTGTTTCCAAATTCAAACGGATGTATCTTCGCCAATAATTGTCAGAAGTTAGAATTTCTTTCAACATTATGAAGCCCTTTTTATATATTCTGACTCTGCATCAAAAGCTGAAAATATGTAGTCGCGAAGTCATTTCGAGAAATTGACGTTTTAAGTTTCGGTTTCCAAATTCAACCGGATGTATCTTCGCCAATAATTGTCAGCAGTTAGAATTTCTTTCAACATTATGAAGCCCTTTTTATATATTTTGATTCTGCATCAAAAGCTGAAAATATGTAGTCTCGAAGTCATTTCGAGAAATTGACGTTTTAAGTTTCTGTTTCCAAATTCAAACGGATGTATCTTCGCCAATAATTGTCAGAAGTTAGAATTTCTTTCAACATTATGAAGCCCTTTTTATATATTTTGACCCTGCATCAAAATCTGAAAATATGTAGTCTCGAAGTCATTTCGAGAAATTGACGTTTTAAGTTTCTGTTTCCAAATTCAAACGGATGTATCTTCGCCAATAATTGTCAGAAGTTAGAATTTCTTTCAACATTATGAAGCCCTTTTTATATATTTTGACTCTGCATCAAAAGCTGAAAATATGTAGTCTCGAAGTCATTTCGAGAAATTGACGTTTTAAGTTTCTGTTTCCAAATTCAAATGGATGTATCTTCGCCAATAATTGTCAGAAGTTAGAATTTCTTTCAACATTATGAAGCCCTTTTTATATATTTTGACTCTGCATCAAAAGCTGAAAATATGTAGTCTCGAAGTCATTTCGAGAAATTGACGTTTTAAGTTTCTGTTTCCAAATTCAAACGGATGTATCTTCGCCAATAATTGTCAGAAGTTAGAATTTCTTTCAACATTATGAAGCCCTTTTTATATATTTTGACTCTGCATCAAAAGCTGAAAATATGTAGTCTCGCAGTCATTTCGCGAAATTGACGTTTTAAGTTTCTGTTTCCAAATTCAAATCGATGTATCTTCGCCAATAATTGTCAGAAGTTAGAATTTCTTTCAACATTATGAAGCCCTTTTTATATATTTTGACTCTGCATCAAAAGCTGAAAATATGTAGTCTCGACTTTTATTTCGAGAAATTGACGTTTTAAGTTTCTGTTTCCAAATTCAAACGGATGTATATTCGCCAATAATTGTCTGAAGTTAGAATTTCTTTCAACCTTATGAAGCCCTTTTTATATATTTTGACTGTGCATCAAAAGCTGAAAATATGTAGTCTTAAAGTCATTTCGAGAAATCGACGTTTTAAGTTTCTGTTTCCAAATTCAAACGGATGTATCTTCGCCAATAATTGTCAGAAGTTACAATTTCTTTCCACATTATGAAGCCCTTTTTATATATTTTGACTCTGCATCAAAAGCTGAAAATATGTAGTCGCGAAGTCATTTCGAGAAATTGACGTTTAAAGTTTCGGTTTCCAAATTCAAACGGATGTATCTTCGCCAATAATTGGCAGAAGTCAGAATTTCTTTCAACATTATGAAGCCCTTTTTATATATTTTGACTCTGCATCAAAAGCTGAAAATATGTAGTCTCGAAGTCATTTCGCGAAATTGACGTTTTAAGTTGCTGTTTCCAAATTCAAACGGATGTATCTTCGCCAATAATTGTCAGAAGTTAGAATTTCTTTCAACATTATGAAGCCCTTTTTATATATTTTGACTCTGCATCAAAAGCTGAAAATATGTAGTCGCGAAGTCATTTCGAGAAATTGACGTTTTAAGTTTCGGTTTCCAAATTCAACCGGATGTATCTTCGCCAATAATTGTCAGCAGTTAGAATTTCTTTCAACATTATGAAGCCGTTTTCATATATTTTGATTCTGCATCAAAAGCTGAAAATATGTAGTCTTGAAATCATTTCGAGAAATTGACGTTTTAAGTTTGTGTTTCCAAATTCAAACGGATGTATCTTCGCCAATAATTGTCAGAAGTTAGAATTTCTTTCAACATTATGAAGCCCTTTTTATATATTTTGACCCTGCATCAAAAGCTGAAAATATGTAGTCTCGAAGTCATTTCGAGAAATTGACGTTTTAAGTTTTTGTTTCCAAATTCAAACGGATGTATCTTCGCCAATAATTGTCAGAAGTTAGAATTTCTTTCAACATTATGAAGCCCTTTTTATATATTTTGACTATGCATCAAAAGCTGAAAATATGTAGTCTCGAAGTCATTTCGAGAAATTGACGTTTTAAGTTTCTGTTTCCAAATTCAAACGGATGTATCTTCGCCAATAATTGTCAGAAGTTAGAATTTCTTTCAACATTATGAAGCCCTTTTTATATATTTTGACTCTGCATCAAAAGCTGAAAATATGTAGTCTCGAAGTCATTTCGAGAAATTGACGTTTTAAGTTTCTGTTTCCAAATTCAAATGGATGTATCTTCGCCAATAATTGTCAGAAGTTAGAATTTCTTTCAACATTACGAAGCCCTTTTTATATATTTTGACTCTGCATCAAAAGCTGAAAATATGTAGTCTCGAAGTCATTTCGAGAAATTGACGTTTTAAGTTTCTGTTTCCAAATTCAAAACGGATGTATCTTCGCCAATAATTGTCAGAAGTTAGAATTTCTTTCAACATTATGAAGCCCTTTTTATATATTTTGATTCTGCGTCAAAAGCTGAAAATATGTAGTCTCGAAGTCATTTCGCGAAATTGACACTTTAAGTTTCTGTTTCCAAATTCAAACGGATGTATCTTCGCCAATAATTGTCAGAAGTTAGAATTTCTTTCAACATTATGAAGCCCTTTTTATATATTTTGATTCTGCATCAAAAGCTGAAAATATGTTGTCTCGAAGTCATTTCGAGAAATTGACGTTTTAAGTTTCTGTTTCCAAATTCAAACGGATGTATCTTCGCCAATAATTGTCAGAAGTTAGAATTTCTTTCAACATTATGAAGCCCTTTTTATATATTTTGACCCTGCATCAAAAGCTGAAAATATGTAGTCTCGAAGTCATTTCGCGAAATTGACGTTTTAAGTTTCTGTTTCCAAATTCAAACGGATGTATCTTCGCCAATAATTGTCAGAAGTTAGAATTTCTTTCAACATTATGAAGCCCTTTTTATATATTTTGATTCTGCATCAAAAGCTGAAAAATATGTAGTCTCGAAGTCATTTCGAGATATTGACGGTTTAAGTTTCTGTTCCCAAATTCAAACGGATGTATCTTCGTCAATAATTGTCAGAAGTGAGAATTTCTTTCAACATTATGAAGCCCTTTTTAAATATTTTGATTCTGCATCAAAAGCTGAAAATATGTAGTCTCGAAGTCATTTCGAGAAATCGACGTTTTAAGTCTCTGTTTCCAAATTCAAACGGATGTATCTTCGCCAATAATTGTCAGAAGTTAGAATTTCTTTCAACATTATGAAGCCCTTTTTATATATTTTGATTCTGCATCAAAAGCTGAAAATATGTAGTCTCGAAGTCATTTCGAGATATTGGCGGCTTAAGTTTCTTTTCCCAAATTCAAACGGATGTATCTTCGCCAATAATTGTCAGAAGTCAGAATTTCTTTCAACATTATGAAGCCCTTTTTATATATTTTGACTCTGCATCAAAAGTTGAAAATATGTAGTCGCGAAGTCATTTCGAGAAATTGACGTTTTAAGTTTCGGTTTCCAAATTCAACCGGATGTATCTTCGCCAATAATTGTCAGCAGTTAGAATTTCTTTCAACATTATGAAGCCGTTTTCATATATTTTGATTCTGCATCAAAAGCTGAAAATATGTAGTCTCGAAGTCATTTCGAGAAATTGACGTTTTAAGTTTCTGTTTCCAAATTCAAACGGATGTATCTTCGCCAATAATTGTCAGAAGTTAGAATTTCTTTCAACAATATGAAGCCCTTTTTATATATTTTGACC
Organism: Drosophila grimshawi; assembly: GCF_018153295.1. Lineage (NCBI taxonomy): Eukaryota > Metazoa > Arthropoda > Insecta > Diptera > Drosophilidae > Drosophila > Drosophila grimshawi. The sequence continues at coordinate 130,249 of NW_025062564.1, read as the reverse complement.
CTGCATCAAAAGCTGAAAATATGTAGTCTCGAAGTCATTTCGAGAAATTGACGTTTTAAGTTTTTGTTTCCAAATTCAAACGGATGTATCTTCGCCAATAATTGTCAGAAGTTAGAATTTCTTTCAACATTATGAAGCCCTTTTTATATATTTTGACCCTGCATCAAAAGCTGAAAATATGTAGTCTCGAAGTCATTTCGAGAAATTGACGTTTTAAGTTTCTGTTTCCAAATTCAAACGGATATATCTTCGCCAATAATTGTCAGAAGTTAGAATTTCTTTCAACATTATGAAGCCCTTTTTATATATTTTGACTCTGCTTCAAAAGCTGAAAATATGTAGTCTCGAAGTCATTTCGAGAAATTGACGTTTTAAGTTTCTGTTTCCAAATTCAAATGGATGTATCTTCGCCAATAATTGTCAGAAGTTAGAATTTCTTTCAACATTATGAAGCCCTTTTTATATATTTTGACTATGCATCAAAAGCTGAAAATATGTAGTCTCGAAGTCATTTCGAGAAATTGACGTTTTAAGTTTCTGTTTCCAAATTCAAACGGATGTATCTTCGCCAATAATTGTCAGAAGTTAGAATTTCTTTCAACATTATGAAGCCCTTTTTATATATTTTGATTCTGCGTCAAAAGCTGAAAATATGTAGTCTCGAAGTCATTTCGAGAAATTGACGTTTTAAGTTTCTGTTTCCAAATTCAAACGGATGTATCTTCGCCAATAATTGTAAGAAGTTAGAATTTCTTTCAACATTATGAAGCCCTTTTTATATATTTTGACTCTGCATCAAAAGCTGAAAATATGTAGTCTCGAAGTCATTTCGAGAAATTGACGTTTTAAGTTTTTGTTTCCAAATTCAAACGGATGTATCTTCGCCAATAATTGTCAGAAGTTAGAATTTCTTTCAACATTATGAAGCCCTTTTTATATATTTTGACTCTGCATCAAAAGCTGAAAATATGTAGTCTCGAAGTCATTTCGAGAAATTGACGTTTTAAGTTTCTGTTTCCAAATTCAAACGGATGTATCTTCGCCAATAATTGTCAGAAGTTAGAATTTCTTTCAACATTATGAAGCCCTTTTTATATATTTTGACTCTGCATCAAAAGCTGAAAATATGTAGTCTCGAAGTCATTTCGAGAAATTGACGTTTTAAGTTTCTGTTTCCAAATTCAAATGGATGTATCTTCGCCAATAATTGTCAGAAGTTAGAATTTCTTTCAACATTATGAAGCCCTTTTTATATATTTTGACCCTGCATCAAAAGCTGAAAATATGTAGTCTCGAAGTCATTTCGCGAAATTGACGTTTTAAGTTTCTGTTTCCAAATTCAAACGGATGTATCTTCGCCAATAATTGTCAGAAGTTAGAATTTCTTTCAACCTTATGAAGCCTTTTTTATATATTTTGACTGTGCATCAAAAGCTGAAAATATGTAGTCGCGAAGTCATTTCGAGAAATCGACGTTTTAAGTTTCTGTTTCCAAATTCAAACGGATGTATCTTCGCCAATAATTGTCAGAAGTTACAATTTCTTTCCACATTATGAAGCCCTTTTTATATATTTTGACTCTGCATCAAAAGCTGTAGTCGCGAAGTCATTTCGAGAAATTGACGTTTAAAGTTTCGGTTTCCAAATTCAAACGGATGTATCTTCGCCAATAATTGGCAGAAGTCAGAATTTCTTTCAACATTATGAAGCCCTTTTTATATATTTTGATTCTGCATCAAAAGCTGAAAATATGTAGTCGCGAAGCCATTTCGCGAAATTGACGTTTTAAGTTGCTGTTTCCAAATTCAAACGGATGTATCTTCGCCAATAATTGTCAGAAGTTAGAATTTCTTTCAACATTATGAAGCCCTTTTTATATATTTTGACTCTGCATCAAAAGCTGAAAATATGTAGTCGCGAAGTCATTTCGAGAAATTGACGTTTTAAGTTTCGGTTTCCAAATTCAACCGGATGTATCTTCGCCAATAATTGTCAGCAGTTAGAATTTCTTTCAACATTATGAAGCCGTTTTCATATATTTTGATTCTGCATCAAAAGCTGAAAATATGTAGTCTTGAAGTCATTTCGAGAAATTGACGTTTCAAGTTTGTGTTTCCAAATTCAAACGGATGTATCTTCGCCAATAATTGTCAGAAGTTAGAATTTCTTTCAACATTATGAAGCCCTTTTTATATATTTTGACCCTGCATCAAAAGCTGAAAATATGTAGTCTCGAAGTCATTTCGAGAAATTGACGTTTTAAGTTTTTGTTTCCAAATTCAAACGGATGTATCTTCGCCAATAATTGTCAGAAGTTAGAATTTCTTTCAACATTATGAAGCCCTTTTTATATATTTTGACCCTGCATCAAAAGCTGAAAATATGTAGTCTCGAAGTCATTTCGAGAAATTGACGTTTTAAGTTTCTGTTTCCAAATTCAAACGGATGTATCTTCGCCAATAATTGTCAGAAGTTAGAATTTCTTTCAACATTATGAAGCCCTTTTTATATATTTTGACTCTGCATCAAAAGCTGAAAATATGTAGTCTCGAAGTCATTTCGAGAAATTGACGTTTTAAGTTTCTGTTTCCAAATTCAAATGGATGTATCTTCGCCAATAATTGTCAGAAGTTAGAATTTCTTTCAACATTATGAAGCCCTTTTTATATATTTTGACTCTGCATCAAAAGCTGAAAATATGTAGTCTCGAAGTCATTTCGAGAAATTGACGTTTTAAGTTTCTGTTTCCAAATTCAAACGGATGTATCTTCGCCAATAATTGTCAGAAGTTAGAATTTCTTTCAACATTATGAAGCCCTTTTTATATATTTTGATTCTGCATCAAAAGCTGAAAATATGTAGTCTCGAAGTCATTTCGAGAAATTGACGTTTGAAGTTTCTGTTTCCAAATTCAAACGGATGTATCTTCGCCAATAATTGTCAGAAGTTAGAATTTCTTTCAACATTATGAAGCCCTTTTTATATATTTTGACTCTGCATCAAAAGCTGAAAATATGTTGTCTCGAAGTCATTTCGAGAAATTGACGTTTTAAGTTTCTGTTTCCAAATTCAAATGGATGTATCTTCGCCAATAATTGTCAGAAGTTAGAATTTCTTTCAACATTATGAAGCCCTTTTTATATATTTTGACCCTGCATCAAAAGCTGAAAATATGTAGTCTCGAAGTCATTTCGCGAAATTGACGTTTTAAGTTTCTGTTTCCAAATTCAAACGGATGTATCTTCGCCAATAATTGTCAGAAGTTAGAATTTCTTTCAACATTATGAAGCCCTTTTTATATATTTTGATTCTGCATCAAAAGCTGAAAATATGTAGTCTTGAAGTCATTTCGCGAAATTGACGTTTTAAGTTTCTGTTTCCAAATTCAAACGGATGTATCTTCGCCAATAATTGTCAGAAGTTACAATTTCATTCCACATTATGAAGCCCTTTTTATATATTTTGACTCTGCATCAAAAGCTGTAGTCGCGAAGTCATTTCGAGAAATTGACGTTTAAAGTTTCGGTTTCCAAATTCAAACGGATGTATCTTCGCCAATAATTGGCAGAAGTCAGAATTTCTTTCAACATTATGAAGCCCTTTTTATATATTTTGACTCTGCATCAAAAGCTGAAAATATGTAGTCTCGAAGTCATTTCGCGAAATTGACGTTTTAAGTTTCTGTTTCCAAATTCAAACGGATGTATCTTCGCCAATAATTGTCAGAAGTTAGAATTTCTTTCAACATTATGAAGCCCTTTTTATATATTTTGACCCTGCATCAAAAGCTGAAAATATGTAGTCTCGAAGTCATTTCGAGAAATCGACGTTTTAAGTTTCTGTTTCCAAATTCAAACGGATGTATCTTCGCCTATAATTGTCAGAAGTTAGAATTCTTTCAACATTATGAAGCCCTTTTAATATATTTTGACTCAGCATCAAAAGCTGAAAATATGTAGTCTCGAAGTAATTTCGAGAAATTGACGTTTTAAGTTTCTGTTTCCAAATTCAAACGGATGTATCTTCGCCAATAATTGTCAGAAGTTAGAATTTCTTTCAACATTATGAAGCCCTTTTTATATATTTTGATTCTGCATCAAAAGCTGAAAATATGTAGTCTCGAAGTCATTTCGAGAAATTGACGTTTTAAGTTTCTGTTCCCAAATTCAAACGGATGTATCTTCGCCAATAATTGTCAGAAGTTAGAATTTCTTTCAACATTATGAAGCCCTTTTTATATATTTTGACTCTGCATCAAAAGCTGAAAATATGTAGTCTCGAAGTCATTTCGAGAAATTGACGTTTTAAGTTTCTGTTTCCAAATTCAAACGGATGTATCTTCGCCAATAATTGTCAGAAGTTAGAATTTCTTTCAACATTATGAAGCCCTTTTTATATATTTTGACTCTGCATCAAAAGCTGAAAATATGTAGTCTCGAAGTCATTTCGAGAAATTGACGTTTTAAGTTTCTGTTTCCAAATTCAAACGGATGTATCTTCGCCAATAATTGTCAGAAGTTAGAATTTCTTTCAACATTATGAAGCCCTTTTTATATATTTTGACCCTGCATCAAAAGCTGAAAATATGTAGTCTCGAAGTCATTTCGCGAAATTGACGTTTTAAGTTTCTGTTTCCAAATTCAAACGGATGTATCTTCGCCAATAATTGTCAGAAGTTAGAATTTCTTTCAACCTTATGAAGCCCTTTTTATATATTTTGACTGTGCATCAAAAGCTGAAAATATGTAGTCTTGAAGTCATTTCGAGAAATCGACGTTTTAAGTTTCTGTTTCCAAATTCAAACGGATGTATCTTCGCCAATAATTGTCAGAAGTTACAATTTCTTTCCACATTATGAAGCCCTTTTTATATATTTTGACTCTGCATCAAAAGCTGTAGTCGCGAAGTCATTTCGAGAAATTGACGTTTTAAGTTTCTGTTTCCAAATTCAAACGGATTTATCTTCGCCAATAATTGTCAGAAGTTAGAATTTCTTTCAACATTATGAAGCCGTTTTTATATATTTTGACTCTGCATCAAAAGCTGAAAATATGTAGTCTCGAAGTCATTTCGAGAAATTGACGTTTTAAGTTTCTGTTTCCAAATTCAAACGGATGTATCTTCGCCAATAATTGTCAGAAGTTAGAATTTCTTTCAACATTATGAAGCCCTTTTTATATATTTTGACCCTGCATCAAAAGCTGAAAATATGTAGTCTCGAAGTCATTTCGCGAAATTGACGTTTTAAGTTTCTGTTTCCAAATTCAAACGGATGTATCTTCGCCAATAATTGTCAGAAGTTAGAATTTCTTTCAACCTTATGAAGCCCTTTTTATATATTTTGACTGTGCATCAAAAGCTGAAAATATGTAGTCTTGAAGTCATTTCGAGAAATCGACGTTTTAAGTTTCTGTTTCCAAATTCAAACGGATGTATCTTCGCCAATAATTGTCAGAAGTTACAATTTCTTTCCACATTATGAAGCCCTTTTTATATATTTTGACTCTGCATCAAAAGCTGAAAATATGTAGTCGCGAAGTCATTTCGAGAAATTGACGTTTAAAGTTTCGGTTTCCAAATTCAAACGGATGTATCTTCGCCAATAATTGGCAGAAGTCAGAATTTCTTTCAACATTATGAAGCCCTTTTTATATATTTTGACTCTGCATCAAAAGCTGAAAATATGTAGTCTCGAAGTCATTTCGCGAAATTGACGTTTTAAGTTTCTGTTTCCAAATTCAAACGGATGTATCTTCGCCAATAATTGTCAGAAGTTAGAATTTCTTTCAACATTATGAAGCCCTTTTTATATATTTTGACCCTGCATCAAAAGCTGAAAATATGTAGTCTCGAAGTCATTTCGAGAAATCGACGTTTTAAGTTTCTGTTTCCAAATTCAAACGGATGTATCTTCGCCAATAATTGTCAGAAGTTAGAATTCTTTCAACATTATGAAGCCCTTTTTATATATTTTGATTCTGCATCAAAAGCTGAAAATATTAAGTCTCGAAGTCATTTCGAGAAATTGACGTTTTAAGTTTCTGTTTCCAAATTCAAACGGATGTATCTTCGCCAATAATTGTCAGAAGTTAGAATTTCTTTCAACATTATGAAGCCCATTTTATATATTTTGACTCTGCATCAAAAGCTGAAAATATGTAGTCTCGAAGTCATTTCGAGAAATTGACGTTTTAAGTTTCTGTTCCCAAATTCAAACGGATGTATCTTCGCCAATAATTGTCAGAAGTTAGAATTTCTTTCAACATTATGAAGCCCTTTTTATATATTTTGACTATGCATCAAAAGCTGAAAATATGTAGTCTCGAAGTCATTTCGAGAAATTGACGTTTTAAGTTTCTGTTTCCAAATTCAAACGGATTTATCTTCGCCAATAATTGTCAGAAGTTAGAATTTCTTTCAACATTATGAAGCCGTTTTTATATATTTTGACTCTGCATCAAAAGCTGAAAATATGTAGTCTCGAAGTCATTTCGAGAAATTGACGTTTTAAGTTTCTGTTTCCAAATTCAAACGGATGTATCTTCGCCAATAATTGTCAGAAGTTAGAATTTCTTTCAACATTATGAAGCCCTTTTTATATATTTTGACTCTGCATCAAAAGCTGAAAATATGTAGTCTTGAAGTCATTTCGAGAAATCGACGTTTTAAGTTTCTGTTTCCAAATTCAAACGGATGTATCTTCGCCAATAATTGTCAGAAGTTAGAATTTCTTTCAACATTATGAAGCCCTTTTTATATATTTTGACCCTGCATCAAAAGCTGAAAATATGTAGTCTCGAAGTCATTTCGAGAAATTGACGTTTTAAGTTTCTGTTTCCAAATTCAAACGGATGTATCTTCGCCAATAATTGTCAGAAGTTAGAATTTCTTTCAACATTATGAAGCCCTTTTTATATATTTTGATTCTGCGTCAAAAGCTGAAAATATGTCGTCTCGAAGTCATTTCGAGAAATTGACGTTTTAAGTTTCTGTTTCCAAATTCAAACGGATGTATCTTCGCCAATAATTGTCAGAAGTTAGAATTTCTTTCAACATTATGAAGCCCTTTTTATATATTTTGACCCTGCATCAAAAGCTGAAAATATGTAGTCTCGAAGTCATTTCGAGAAATTGACGTTTTAAGTTTCTGTTTCCAAATTCAAACGGATGTATCTTCGCCAATAATTGTCAGAAGTCAGAATTTCTTTCAACATTATGAAGCCCTTTTTATATATTTTGATTCTGCGTCAAAAGCTGAAAATATGTAGTCTCGAAGTCATTTCGAGAAATTGACGTTTTAAGTTTCTGTTTCCAAATTCAAACGGATGTATCTTCGCCAATAATTGTCAGAAGTCAGAATTTCTTTCAACATTATGAAGCCCTTTTTATATATTTTGACTCTGCATCAAAAGCTGAAAATATGTGGTCTCGAAGTCATTTCGAGAAATTGACGTTTTAAGTTTCTGTTTCCAAATTCAAACGGATGTATCTTCGCCAATAATTGTCAGAAGTTAGAATTTCTTTCAACATTATGAAGCCCTTTTTATATATTTTGACTATGCATCAAAAGCTGAAAATATGTAGTCTCGAAGTCATTTCGCGAAATTGACGTTTTAAGTTTCTGTTTCCAAATTCAAACGGATGTATCTTCGCCAATAATTGTCAGAAGTTAGAATTTCTTTCAACCTTATGAAGCCCTTTTTATATATTTTGACTGTGCATCAAAAGCTGAAAATATGTAGTCTTGAAGTCATTTCGAGAAATTGACGTTTTAAGATTCTGTTTCCAAATTCAAACGGATGTATCTTCGCCAATAATTGTCAGAAGTTACAATTTCTTTCAACATTATGAAGCCCTTTTTATATATTTTGACTCTGCATCAAAAGCTGTAGTCGCGAAGTCATTTCGAGAAATTGACGTTTAAAGTTTCGGTTTCCAAATTCAAACGGATGTATCTTCGCCAATAATTGGCAGAAGTCAGAATTTCTTTCAACATTATGAAGCCCTTTTTATATATTTTGACTCTGCATCAAAAGCTGAAAATATGTAGTCTCGAAGTCATTTCGAGAAATTGACGTTTTAAGTTTCTGTTTCCAAATTCAAACGGATGTATCTTCGCCAATAATTGTCAGAAGTTAGAATTTCTTTCAACATTATGAAGCCCTTTTTATATATTTTGACCCTGCATCAAAAGCTGAAAATATGTAGTCTCGAAGTCATTTCGAGAAATTGACGTTTTAAGTTGCTGTTTCCAAATTCAAACGGATGTATCTTCGCCAATAATTGTCAGAAGTTAGAATTTCTTTCAACATTATGAAGCCCTTTTTATATATTTTGACTCTGCATCAAAAGCTGAAAATATGTAGTCTCGAAGTCATTTCGAAAAATTGACGTTTTAAGTTTCTGTTTCCAAATTCAAACGGATGTATCTTCGCCAATAATTGTCAGAAGTTAGAATTTCTTTCAACATTACGAAGCCCATTTTATATATTTTGACCCTGCATCAAAAGCTGAAAATATGTAGTCTCGAAGTCATTTCGAGAAATTGACGTTTAAGTTTCTGTTTCCAAATTCAAACGGATGTATCTTCGCCAATAATTGTCAGAAGTTAGAATTTCTTTCAACATTATGAAGCCCTTTTTATATATTTTGACTCTGCATCAAAAGCTGAAAATATGTAGTCTCGAAGTAATTTCGAGAAATTGACGTTTTAAGTTTCTGTTTCCAAATTCAAACGGATGTATCTTCGCCAATAATTGTCAGAAGTTAGAATTTCTTTCAACATTATGAAGCCGTTTTTATATATTTTGACTCTGCATCAAAAGCTGAAAATATGTAGTCTCGAAGTCATTTCGAGAAATTGACGTTTTAAGTTTCTGTTTCTAAATTCAAACGGATGTATCTTCGCCAATAATTGTCAGAAGTTAGAATTTCTTTCAACATTATGAAGCCCTTTTTATATATTTTGATTCTGCATCAAAAGCTGAAAATATGTAGTCTCGGAGTCATTTCGAGAAATCGACGTTTTAAGTCTCTGTTTCCAAATTCAAACGGATGTATCTTCGCCAATAATTGTCAGAAGTTAGAATTTCTTTCAACATTATGAAGCCCATTTTATATATTTTGATTCTGCATCAAAAGCTGAAAATATGTAGTCTCGAAGTCATTTCGAGAAATTGACGTTTTAAGTTTCGGTTTCCAAATTCAAACGGATGTATCTTCGCCAATAATTGTCAGAAGTCAGAATTTCTTTCAACATTATGAAGCCCTTTTTATATATTTTGACCCTGCATCAAAAGCTGAAAATATGTAGTCTCGAAGTCATTTCGAGAAATTGACGTTTTAAGTTTCTGTTTCCAAATTCAAATGGATGTATCTTCGCCAATAATTGTCAGAAGTTAGAATTTCTTTCAACATTATGAAGCCCTTTTTTATATATTTTGACTATGCATCAAAAGCTGAAAATATGTAGTCGCGAAGTCATTTCGAGAAATTGACGTTTTAAGTTTCGGTTTCCAAATTCAAACGGATGTATCTTCGCCAATAATTGTCAGAAGTTAGAATTTCTTTCAACATTATGAAGCCCTTTTTATATATTTTGATTCTGCATCAAAAGCTGAAAATATGTAGTCTCGAAGTCATTTCGAGAAATTGACGTTTTAAGTTTCTGTTTCCAAATTCAAACGGATGTATCTTCGCCAATAATTGTCAGAAGTTAAAATTTCTTTCAACATTATGAAGCCCTTTTTATATATTTTGATTCTGCATCAAAAGCTGAAAATATGTAGTCTCGAAGTCATTTCGAGAAATTGACGTTTTAAGTTTCTGTTTCCAAATTCAAACGAATGTATCTTCGCCAATAATTGTCAGAAGTTAGAATTTCTTTCAACATTATGAAGCCCTTTTTATATATTTTGACCCTGCATCAAAAGCTGAAAATATGTAGTCTCGAAGTCTTTCGAGAAATTGACGTTTTAAGTTTCTGTTTCCAAATTCAAACGGATGTATCTTCGCCAATAATTGTCAGAAGTTAGAATTTCTTTCAACATTATGAAGCCCTTTTTATATATTTTGACTCTGCATCAAAAGCTGAAAATATGTAGTCTCGAAGTCATTTCGAGAAATTGACGTTTTAAGTTTCTGTTTCCAAATTCAAACGGATGTATCTTTGCCAATAATTGTCAGAAGTTAGAATTTTTTTCAACATTATGAAGCCCTTTTTATATATTTTGACTCTGCATCAAAAGCTGAAAATATGTAGTCTCGAAGTCATTTCGAGAAATTGACGTTTTAAGTTTCTGTTTCCAAATTCAAACGGATGTATCTTCGCCAATAATTGTCAGAAGTTAGAATTTCTTTCAACATTATGAAGCCCTTTTTATATATTTTGACTCTGCATCAAAAGCTGAAAATATGTAGTCTCGAAGTAATTTCGAGAAATTGACGTTTTAAGTTTCTGTTTCCAAATTCAAACGGATGTATCTTCGCCAATAATTGTCAGAAGTTAGAATTTCTTTCAACATTATGAAGCCCTTTTTATATATTTTGACTATGCATCAAAAGCTGAAAATATGTAGTCTCGAAGTCATTTCGCGAAATTGACGTTTTAAGTTTCTGTTTCCAAATTCAAACGGATGTATCTTCGCCAATAATTGTCAGAAGTTAGAATTTCTTTCAACCTTATGAAGCCCTTTTTATATATTTTGACTGTGCATCAAAAGCTGAAAATATGTAGTCTTGAAGTCATTTCGAGAAATCGACGTTTTAAGATTCTGTTTCCAAATTCAAACGGATGTATCTTCGCCAATAATTGTCAGAAGTTACAATTTCTTTCAACATTATGAAGCCCTTTTTATATATTTTGACTCTGCATCAAAAGCTGTAGTCGCGAAGTCATTTCGAGAAATTGACGTTTAAAGTTTCGGTTTCCAAATTCAAACGGATGTATCTTCGCCAATAATTGGCAGAAGTCAGAATTTCTTTCAACATTATGAAGCCCTTTTTATATATTTTGACTCTGCATCAAAAGCTGAAAATATGTAGTCTCGAAGTAATTTCGAGAAATTGACGTTTTAAGTTTCTGTTTCCAAATTCAAACGGATGTATCTTCGCCAATAATTGTCAGAAGTTAGAATTTCTTTCAACATTATGAAGCCCTTTTTATATATTTTGACTATGCATCAAAAGCTGAAAATATGTAGTCTCGAAGTCATTTCGCGAAATTGACGTTTTAAGTTTCTGTTTCCAAATTCAAACGAATGTATCTTCGCCAATAATTGTCAGAAGTTAGAATTTCTTTCAACATTATGAAGCCCTTTTATATATTTTGACTGTGCATCAAAAGCTGAAAATATGTAGTCTCGAAGTCATTTCGAGAAATTGACGTTTTAAGTTTCTGTTTCCAAATTCAAACGGATGTATCTTCACCAATGATTGTCAGAAGTTACAATTTCTTTCAACATTATGAAGCCCTTTTTATATATTTTGACTATGCATCAAAAGCTGAAAATATGTAGTCTCGAAGTCATTTCGAGAAATTGACGTTTTAAGTTTCGGTTTCCAAATTCAAACGGATGTATCTTCGCCAATAATTGTCAGAAGTTAGAATTTCTTTCAACATTATGAAGCCCTTTTTATATATTTTGACTCTGCATCAAAAGCTGAAAATATGTAGTCTCGAAGTCATTTCGAGAAATTGACGTTTTAAGTTTCTGTTTCCAAATTCAAACGGATGTATCTTCGCCAATAATTGTCAGAAGTTAGAATTTCTTTCAACATTATGAAGCCCTTTTTATATATTTTGACCCTGCATCAAAAGCTGAAAATATGTAGTCTCGAAGTCATTTCGAGAAATTGACGTTTTAAGTTTCTGTTTCCAAATTCAAACGGATGTATCTTCGCCAATAATTGTCAGAAGTTAGAATTTCTTTCAACATTATGAAGACCTTTTTATATATTTTGATTCTGCATCAAAAGCTGAAAATATTAAGTCTCGAAGTCATTTCGAGAAATTGACGTTTTAAGTTTCTGTTTCCAAATTCAAACGGATGTATCTTCGCCAATAATTGTCAGAAGTTAGAATTTCTTTCAACATTATGAAGCCCATTTTATATATTTTGACCCTGCATCAAAGGCTGAAAATATGTAGTCTCGAAGTCATTTCGAGAAATTGACGTTTAAGTTTCTGTTTCCAAATTCAAACGGATGTATCTTCGCCAATAATTGTCAGAAGTTAGAATTTCTTTCAACATTATGAAGCCCTTTTTATATATTTTGATTCTGCATCAAAAGCTGAAAATATGTAGTCTCGAAGTAATTTCGAGAAATTGACGTTTTAAGTTTCTGTTTAAAAATTCAAACGGATTTATCTTCGCCAATAATTGTCAGAAGTTAGAATTTCTTTCAACATTATGAAGCCCTTTTTATATATTTTGACTCTGCATCAAAGGCTGAAAATATGTAGTCTCGAAGTCATTTCGAGAAATTGACGATTTAAGTTTCTGTTTCCCAATTCAAACGGATGTATCTTCAGCAATAATTGTCAGAAGTTAGAATTTCTTTCAACATTATGAAGCCCTTTTTATATATTTTGACTCTGCATCAAAAGCTGAAAATATGTAGTCTCGAAGTCATTTCGAGAAATTGACGTTTTAAGTTTCTGTTTCCAAATTCAAACGGATGTATCTTCGCCAATAATTGTCAGAAGTTAGAATTTCTTTCAACATTATGAAGCCCATTTTATATATTTTGATTCTGCATCAAAAGCTGAAAATATTTAGTCTCGAAGTCATTTCGAGAAATTGACGTTTTAAGTTTCTGTTTCCAAATTCAAACGGATGTATCTTCGCCAATAATTGTCAGAAGTTAGAATTTCTTTCAACATTATGAAGCCCTTTTTATATATTTTGACCCTGCATCAAAAGCTGAAAATATGTAGTCTCGAAGTCATTTCGAGAAATTGACGTTTTAAGTTTCTGTTTCCAAATTCAAACGGATGTATCTTCGCCAATAATTGTCAGAAGTTAGAATTTCTTTCAACATTATGAAGCCCTTTTTATATATTTTGACTCTGCATCAAAAGCTGAAAATATGTAGTCGCGAAGTCATTTCGAGAAATTGACGTTTTAAGTTTCGGTTTCCAAATTCAAACGGATGTATCTTCGCCAATAATTGTCAGAAGTTAGAATTTCTTTCAACATTATGAAGCCCTTTTTATATATTTTGATTCTGCATCAAAAGCTGAAAATATGTAGTCTCGAAGTCATTTCGAGAAATCGACGTTTTAAGTTTCTGTTTCCAAATTCAAACGGATGTATCTTCGCCAATAATTGTCAGAAGTTAAAATTTCTTTCAACATTATGAAGCCCTTTTATATATTTTGATTCTGCGTCAAAAGCTGAAAATATGTAGTCTCGAAGTCATTTCGAGAAATTGACGTTTTAAGTTTCTGTTTCCAAATTCAAACGAATGTATCTTCGCCAATAATTGTCAGAAGTTAGAATTTCTTTCAACATTATGAAGCCCTTTTTTATATATTTTGACCCTGCATCAAAAGCTGAAAATATGTAGTCTCGAAGTCTTTCGAGAAATTGACGTTTTAAGTTTCTGTTTCCAAATTCAAACGGATGTATCTTCGCCAATAATTGTCAGAAGTTAGAATTTCTTTCAACATTATGAAGCCCTTTTTATATATTTTGACCCTGCATCAAAAGCTGAAAATATGTAGTCTCGAAGTCATTTCGAGAAATTGACGTTTTAAGTTTCTGTTTCCAAATTCAAACGGATGTATCTTTGCCAATAATTGTCAGAAGTTAGAATTTTTTTCAACATTATGAAGCCCTTTTTATATATTTTGACTATGCATCAAAAGCTGAAAATATGTAGTCTCGAAGTCATTTCGAGAAATTGACGTTTTAAGTTTCTGTTTCCAAATTCAAACGGATGTATCTTCGCCAATAATTGTCAGAAGTTAGAATTTCTTTCAACATTATGAAGCCCTTTTTATATATTTTGACTCTGCATCAAAAGCTGAAAATATGTAGTCTCGAAGTCATTTCGAGAAATTGACGTTTTAAGTTTCTGTTTCCAAATTCAAATGGATGTATCTTCGCCAATAATTGTCAGAAGTTAGAATTTCTTTCAACATTATGAAGCCCTTTTTATATATTTTGATTCTGCATCAAAAGCAGAAAATATGTAATCTCGAAGTCATTTCGAGAAATTGGCGTTTTAAGTTTATTTTCTTCGCCAATAATTGTCAGAAGTTAGAATTTCTTTCAACATTATGAAGCCCTTTTTATATATTTTGACTCTGCATCAAAAGCTGAAAATATGTAGTCTCAAAGTCATTTCGAGAAATTGACGTTTTAAGTTTCTGTTTCCAAATTCAAACGAATGTATCTTCGCCAATAATTGTCAGAAGTTAGAATTTCTTTCAACATTATGAAGCCCTTTTTATATATTTTGACTCTGCATCAAAAGCTGAAAATATGTTGTCTCGAAGTCATTTCGAGAAATCGACGTTTTAAGTTTCTGTTTCCAAATTCAAATGGATGTATCTTCGCCAATAATTGTCAGAAGTTAGAATTTCTTTCAACATTATGAAGCCCTTTTTATATATTTTGACTCTGCATCAAAAGCTGAAAATATGTTGTCTCGAAGTCATTTCGAGAAATCGACGTTTTAAGTTTCTGTTTCCAAATTCAAACGGATGTATCTTCGCCAATAATTGTCAGAAGTTAGAATTTCTTTCAACATTATGAAGCCCTTTTTATATATTTTGACCCTGCATCAAAAGCTGAAAATATGTAGTCTCGAAGTCATTTCGAGAAATTGACGTTTTAAGTTTCGGTTTCCAAATTCAAACGAATGTATCTTCGCCAATAATTGTCAGCAGTTAGAATTTCCTTCAACATTATGAAGCCCTTTTTATATATTTTGACTCTGCATCAAAAGCTGAAAATATGTAGTCTCAAAGTCATTTCGAGAAATTGACGTTTTAAGTTTCTGTTTCCAAATTCAAACGGATGTATCTTCGCCAATAATTGTCAGAAGTTAGAATTTCTTTCAACATTATGAAGCCCTTTTTATATATTTTGATTCTGCATCAAAAGCTGAAAATATTTAGTCTCGAAGTCATTTCGAGAAATTGACGTTTTAAGTTTCTGTTTCCAAATTCAAACGGATGTATCTTCGCCAATAATTGTCAGAAGTTAGAATTTCTTTCAACATTATGAAGCCCTTTTTATATATTTTGATTCTGCATCAAAAGCTGAAAATATGTAGTCTCGAAGTAATTTCGAGAAATTGACGTTTTAAGTTTCTGTTTCAAAATTCAAACGGATGTATCTTCGCCAATAATTGTCAGAAGTTAGAATTTCTTTCAACATTATGAAGCCCTTTTTATATATTTTGACTCTGCATCAAAAGCTGAAAATATGTAGTCTCGAAGTCATTTCGAGAAATTGACATTTTAAGTTTCTGTTTCCAAATTCAAACGGATGTATCTTCGCCAATAATTGTCAGAAGTTAGAATTTCTTTCAACATTATGAAGCCCTTTTTATATATTTTGATTCTGCATCAAAAGCTGAAAATATGTAGTCTTGAATTCATTTCGAGAAATCGACGTTTTAAGTCTCTGTTTCCAAATTCAAACGGATGTATCTTCGCCAATAATTGTCAGAAGTTAGAATTTCTTTCAACATTATGAAGCCCATTTTATATATTTTGATTCTGCATCAAAAGCTGAAAATATTAAGTCTCGAAGTCATTTCGAGAAATTGACGTTTTAAGTTTCTGTTTCCAAATTCAAACGGATGTATCTTCGCCAATAATTGTCAGAAGTTAGAATTTCTTTCAACATTATGAAGCCCTTTTTATATATTTTGACCCTGCATCAAAAGCTGAAAATATGTAGTCTCGAAGTCATTTCGAGAAATTGACGTTTTAAGTTTCTGTTTCCAAATTCAAACGGATGTATCTTCGCCAATAATTGTCAGAAGTTAGAATTTCTTTCAACATTATGAAGCCCTTTTTATATATTTTGACTCTGCATCAAAAGCTGAAAATATGTAGTCGCGAAGTCATTTCGAGAAATTGACGTTTTAAGTTTCGGTTTCCAAATTCAAACGGATGTATCTTCGCCAATAATTGTCAGAAGTTAGAATTTCTTTCAACATTATGAAGCCCTTTTTATATATTTTGATTCTGCATCAAAAGCTGAAAATATGTAGTCTCGAAGTCATTTCGAGAAATCGACGTTTTAAGTTTCTGTTTCCAAATTCAAACGGATGTATCTTCGCCAATAATTGTCAGAAGTTAAAATTTCTTTCAACATTATGAAGCCCTTTTATATATTTTGATTCTGCGTCAAAAGCTGAAAATATGTAGTCTCGAAGTCATTTCGAGAAATTGACGTTTTAAGTTTCTGTTTCCAAATTCAAACGAATGTATCTTCGCCAATAATTGTCAGAAGTTAGAATTTCTTTCAACATTATGAAGCCCTTTTTTATATATTTTGACCCTGCATCAAAAGCTGAAAATATGTAGTCTCGAAGTCTTTCGAGAAATTGACGTTTTAAGTTTCTGTTTCCAAATTCAAACGGATGTATCTTCGCCAATAATTGTCAGAAGTTAGAATTTCTTTCAACATTATGAAGCCCTTTTTATATATTTTGACCCTGCATCAAAAGCTGAAAATATGTAGTCTCGAAGTCATTTCGAGAAATTGACGTTTTAAGTTTCTGTTTCCAAATTCAAACGGATGTATCTTTGCCAATAATTGTCAGAAGTTAGAATTTTTTTCAACATTATGAAGCCCTTTTTATATATTTTGACCCTGCATCAAAAGCTGAAAATATGTAGTCTCGAAGTCATTTCGAGAAATTGACGTTTTAAGTTTCTGTTTCCAAATTCAAACGGATGTATCTTCGCCAATAATTGTCAGAAGTTAGAATTTCTTTCAACATTATGAAGCCCTTTTTATATATTTTGACTCTGCATCAAAAGCTGAAAATATGTAGTCTCGAAGTCATTTCGAGAAATTGACGTTTTAAGTTTCTGTTTCCAAATTCAAATGGATGTATCTTCGCCAATAATTGTCAGAAGTTAGAATTTCTTTCAACATTATGAAGCCCTTTTTATATATTTTGATTCTGCATCAAAAGCAGAAAATATGTAATCTCGAAGTCATTTCGAGAAATTGGCGTTTTAAGTTTATTTTCTTCGCCAATAATTGTCAGAAGTTAGAATTTCTTTCAACATTATGAAGCCCTTTTTATATATTTTGACTCTGCATCAAAAGCTGAAAATATGTAGTCTCAAAGTCATTTCGAGAAATTGACGTTTTAAGTTTCTGTTTCCAAATTCAAACGAATGTATCTTCGCCAATAATTGTCAGAAGTTAGAATTTCTTTCAACATTATGAAGCCCTTTTTATATATTTTGATTCTGCATCAAAAGCTGAAAATATGTAGTCTCGAAGTCATTTCGAGAAATCGACGTTTTAAGTCTCTGTTTCCAAATTCAAACGGATGTATCTTCGCCAATAATTGTCAGAAGTTAGAATTTCTTTCAACATTATGAAGCCCTTTTTATATATTTTGACTCTGCATCAAAAGCTGAAAATATGTAGTCTCGAAGTCATTTCGAGAAATTGACATTTTAAGTTTCTGTTTCCAAATTCAAACGGATGTATCTTCGCCAATAATTGTCAGAAGTTAGAATTTCTTTCAACATTATGAAGCCCTTTTTATATATTTTGACTCTGCATCAAAAGCTGAAAATATGTAGTCTTGAATTCATTTCGAGAAATCGACGTTTTAAGTCTCTGTTTCCAAATTCAAACGGATGTATCTTCGCCAATAATTGTCAGAAGTTAGAATTTCTTTCAACATTATGAAGCCCATTTTATATATTTTGATTCTGCATCAAAAGCTGAAAATATTAAGTCTCGAAGTCATTTCGAGAAATTGACGTTTTAAGTTTCTGTTTCCAAATTCAAACGGATGTATCTTCGCCAATAATTGTCAGAAGTTAGAATTTCTTTCAACATTATGAAGCCCTTTTTATATATTTTGACCCTGCATCAAAAGCTGAAAATATGTAGTCTCGAAGTCATTTCGAGAAATTGACGTTTTAAGTTTCTGTTTCCAAATTCAAACGGATGTATCTTCGCCAATAATTGTCAGAAGTTAGAATTTCTTTCAACATTATGAAGCCCTTTTTATATATTTTGACTCTGCATCAAAAGCTGAAAATATGTAGTCGCGAAGTCATTTCGAGAAATTGACGTTTTAAGTTTCGGTTTCCAAATTCAAACGGATGTATCTTCGCCAATAATTGTCAGAAGTTAGAATTTCTTTCAACATTATGAAGCCCTTTTTATATATTTTGATTCTGCATCAAAAGCTGAAAATATGTAGTCTCGAAGTCATTTCGAGAAATCGACGTTTTAAGTTTCTGTTTCCAAATTCAAACGGATGTATCTTCGCCAATAATTGTCAGATGTTAAAATTTCTTTCAACATTATGAAGCCCTTTTTATATATTTTGATTCTGCGTCAAAAGCTGAAAATATGTAGTCTCGAAGTCATTTCGAGAAATTGACGTTTTAAGTTTCTGTTTCCAAATTCAAACGAATGTATCTTCGCCAATAATTGTCAGAAGTTAGAATTTCTTTCAACATTATGAAGCCCTTTTTTATATATTTTGACCCTGCATCAAAAGCTGAAAATATGTAGTCTCGAAGTCATTTCGAGAAATTGACGTTTTAAGTTTCTGTTTCCAAATTCAAACGGATGTATCTTCGCCAATAATTGTCAGAAGTTAGAATTTCTTTCAACATTATGAAGCCCTTTTTATATATTTTGACCCTGCATCAAAAGCTGAAAATATGTAGTCTCGAAGTCATTTCGAGAAATTGACGTTTTAAGTTTCTGTTTCCAAATTCAAACGGATGTATCTTTGCCAATAATTGTCAGAAGTTAGAATTTTTTTCAACATTATG
Organism: Drosophila grimshawi; assembly: GCF_018153295.1. Taxonomy (NCBI): domain Eukaryota; kingdom Metazoa; phylum Arthropoda; class Insecta; order Diptera; family Drosophilidae; genus Drosophila; species Drosophila grimshawi. The sequence goes on along the minus strand of NW_025062564.1, from coordinate 111,243 downwards.
AAGCCCTTTTTATATATTTTGACTATGCATCAAAAGCTGAAAATATGTAGTCTCGAAGTCATTTCGAGAAATTGACGTTTTAAGTTTCTGTTTCCAAATTCAAACGGATGTATCTTCGCCAATAATTGTCAGAAGTTAGAATTTCTTTCAACATTATGAAGCCCTTTTTATATATTTTGACTCTGCATCAAAAGCTGAAAATATGTAGTCTCGAAGTCATTTCGAGAAATTGACGTTTTAAGTTTCTGTTTCCAAATTCAAATGGATGTATCTTCGCCAATAATTGTCAGAAGTTAGAATTTCTTTCAACATTATGAAGCCCTTTTTATATATTTTGATTCTGCATCAAAAGCAGAAAATATGTAATCTCGAAGTCATTTCGAGAAATTGGCGTTTTAAGTTTATTTTCTTCGCCAATAATTGTCAGAAGTTAGAATTTCTTTCAACATTATGAAGCCCTTTTTATATATTTTGACTCTGCATCAAAAGCTGAAAATATGTAGTCTCAAAGTCATTTCGAGAAATTGACGTTTTTAAGTTTCTGTTTCCAAATTCAAACGAATGTATCTTCGCCAATAATTGTCAGAAGTTAGAATTTCTTTCAACATTATGAAGCCCTTTTTATATATTTTGACTCTGCATCAAAAGCTGAAAATATGTTGTCTCGAAGTCATTTCGAGAAATCGACGTTTTAAGTTTCTGTTTCCAAATTCAAATGGATGTATCTTCGCCAATAATTGTCAGAAGTTAGAATTTCTTTCAACATTATGAAGCCCTTTTTATATATTTTGATTCTGCATCAAAAGCTGAAAATATGTTGTCTCGAAGTCATTTCGAGAAATCGACGTTTTAAGTTTCTGTTTCCAAATTCAAACGGATGTATCTTCGCCAATAATTGTCAGAAGTTAGAATTTCTTTCAACATTATGAAGCCCTTTTTATATATTTTGACCCTGCATCAAAAGCTGAAAATATGTAGTCTCGAAGTCATTTCGAGAAATTGACGTTTTAAGTTTCGGTTTCCAAATTCAAACGAATGTATCTTCGCCAATAATTGTCAGCAGTTAGAATTTCCTTCAACATTATGAAGCCCTTTTTATATATTTTGACTCTGCATCAAAAGCTGAAAATATGTAGTCTCAAAGTCATTTCGAGAAATTGACGTTTTAAGTTTCTGTTTCCAAATTCAAACGAATGTATCTTCGCCAATAATTGTCAGAAGTTAGAATTTCTTTCAACATTATGAAGCCCTTTTTATATATTTTGATTCTGCATCAAAAGCTGAAAATATTAAGTCTCGAAGTCATTTCGAGAAATTGACGTTTTAAGTTTCTGTTTCCAAATTCAAACGGATGTATCTTCGCCAATAATTGTCAGAAGTTAGAATTTCTTTCAACATTATGAAGCCCTTTTTATATATTTTGACCCTGCATCAAAAGCTGAAAATATGTAGTCTCGAAGTCATTTCGAGAAATTGACGTTTTAAGTTTCGGTTTCCAAATTCAAACGAATGTATCTTCGCCAATAATTGTCAGCAGTTAGAATTTCCTTCAACATTATGAAGCCCTTTTTATATATTTTGACTCTGCATCAAAAGCTGAAAATATGTAGTCGCGAAGTCATTTCGAGAAATTGACGTTTTAAGTTTCGGTTTCCAAATTCAAACGGATGTATCTTCGCCAATAATTGTCAGAAGTTAGAATTTCTTTCAACATTATGAAGCCCTTTTTATATATTTTGATTCTGCATCAAAAGCTGAAAATATGTAGTCTCGAAGTCATTTCGAGAAATCGACGTTTTAAGTTTCCAATAATTGTCAGAAGTTAGAATTTCTTTCAACATTGTGAAGCCCTTTTTATATATTTTGACCCTGCATCAAAACTGAAAATATGTAGTCTCGAAGTCATTTCGAGAAATTGACGTTTTAAGTTTCTGTTTCCAAATTCAAACCGGGATGTATCTTCGCCCAATAATTGTCAGAAGTTAGAATTTTCTTTCAACATTATGAAGCCCCTTTTTTATATATTTTGACTCTGCATCAAAAGCTGAAAATATGTAGTCTCAAAGTCATTTCGAGAAATTGACGTTTTTAAGTTTCTGTTTCCAAATTCAAACGAATGTATCTTCGCCAATAATTGTCAGAAGTTAGAATTTCTTTCAACATTATGAAGCCCTTTTTATATATTTTGACTCTGCATCAAAAGCTGAAAATATGTTGTCTCGAAGTCATTTCGAGAAATCGACGTTTTAAGTTTCTGTTTCCAAATTCAAACGGATGTATCTTCGCCAATAATTGTCAGAAGTTAGAATTTCTTTCAACATTATGAAGCCCTTTTTATATATTTTGACTCTGCATCAAAAGCTGAAAATATGTAGTCTCGAAGTCATTTCGAGAAATTTACGTTTTAAGTTTCGGTTTCCAAATTCAAACGAATGTATCTTCGCCAATAATTGTCAGCAGTTAGAATTTCCTTCAACATTATGAAGCCCTTTTTATATATTTTGACTCTGCATCAAAAGCTGAAAATATGTTGTCTCGAAGTCATTTCGAGAAATTTACGTTTTAAGTTTCTGTTTCCAAATTCAAATGGATGTATCTTCGCCAATAATTGTCAGAAGTTAGAATTTCTTTCAACATTATGAAGCCCTTTTTATATATTTTGATTCTGCATCAAAAGCTGAAAATATGTAGTCTCGAAGTCATTTCGAGAAATCGACGTTTTAAGTCTCTGTTTCCAAATTCAAACGGATGTATCTTCGCCAATAATTGTCAGAAATTAGAATTTCTTTCAACATTATGAAGCCCTTTTTATATATTTTGACTCTGCATCAAAAGCTGAAAATATGTAGTCTCGAAGTCATTTCGAGAAATTGACGTTTTAAGTTTCTGTTTCCAAATTCAAATGGATGTATCTTCGCCAATAATTGTCAGAAGTTAGAATTTCTTTCAACATTATGAAGCCCTTTTTATATATTTTGACCCTGCATCAAAAGCTGAAAATATGTAGTCTCGAAGTCATTTCGAGAAATTGACGTTTTAAGTTTCTGTTTCCAAATTCAAACGGAAGTATCTTCGCCAATAATTGTCAGAAGTTAGAATTTCTTTCAACACTATGAAGCCCTTTTTATATATTTTGACTCTGCATCAAAAGCTGAAAATATGTAGTCTCGAAGTCATTTCGAGAAATTGACGTTTTAAGTTTCTGTTTCCAAATTCAAACGAATGTATCTTCGCCAATAATTGTCAGAAGTTAGAATTTCTTTCAACATTATGAAGCCCTTTTTATATATTTTGACTCTGCTTCAAAAGCTGAAAATATGTAGTCTCGAAGTCATTTCGAGAAATCGACGTTTTAAGTTTCTGTTTCCAAATTCAAACGGATGTATCTTCGCCAATAATTGTCAGAAGTTAGAATTTCTTTCAACATTATGAAGCCCTTTTTATATATTTTGACCCTGCATCAAAAGCTGAAAATATGTAGTCTCGAAGTCATTTCGAGAAATTGACGTTTTAAGTTTCGGTTTCCAAATTCAAACGAATGTATCTTCGCCAATAATTGTCAGCAGTTAGAATTTCCTTCAACATTATCAAGCCCTTTTTATATATTTTGACTCTGCATCAAAAGCTGAAAATATGTTGTCTCGAAGTCATTTCGAGAAATTGACGTTTTAAGTTTCTGTTTCCAAATTCAAATGGATGTATCTTCGCCAATAATTGTCAGAAGTTAGAATTTCTTTCAACATTATGAAGCCCTTTTTATATATTTTGATTCTGCATCAAAAGCTGAAAATATGTAGTCTCGAAGTCATTTCGAGAAATCGACGTTTTAAGTCTCTGTTTCCAAATTCAAACGGATGTATCTTCGCCAATAATTGTCAGAAATTAGAATTTCTTTCAACATTATGAAGCCCTTTTTATATATTTTGACTCTGCATCAAAAGCTGAAAATATGTGGTCTCGAAGTCATTTCGAGAAATTGACGTTTTAAGTTTCTGTTTCCAAATTCAAACGGATGTATCTTCGCCAATAATTGTCAGAAGTTAGAATTTCTTTCAACATTATGAAGCCCTTTTTATATATTTTGACCCTGCATCAAAAGCTGAAAATATGTAGTCTTGAAGTCATTTCGAGAAATCGACGTTTTAAGTTTCTGTTTCCAAATTCAAACGGATGTATCTTCGCCAATAATTGTCAGAAGTTAGAATTTCTTTCAACATTATGAAGCCCCTTTTATATATTTTGATTCTGCATCAAAAGCTGAAAATATTAAGTCTCGAAGTCATTTCGAGAAATTGACGTTTTAAGTTTCTGTTTCCAAATTCAAACGGATGTATCTTCGCCAATAATTGTCAGAAATTAGAATTTCTTTCAACATTATGAAGCCCTTTTTATATATTTTGACTCTGCATCAAAAGCTGAAAATATGTAGTCTCGAAGTCATTTCGAGAAATTGACGTTTTAAGTTTCTGTTTCCAAATTCAAACGGATGTATCTTCGCCAATAATTGTCAGAAGTTAGAATTTCTTTCAACATTATGAAGCCCTTTTTATATATTTTGACTCTGCATCAAAAGCTGAAAATATGTAGTCTCGAAGTCATTTCGAGAAATTGACGTTTTAAGTTTCGGTTTCCAAATTCAAACGGATGTATCTTCGCCAATAATTGTCAGAAGTTAGAATTTCTTTCAACATTATGAAGCCCTTTTTATATATTTTGATTCTGCATCAAAAGCAGAAAATATGTAATCTCGAAGTCATTTCGAGAAATTGGCGTTTTAAGTTTATTTTCTTCGCCAATAATTGTCAGAAGTTAGAATTTCTTTCAACATTATGAAGCCCTTTTTATATATTTTGACTCTTCATCAAAAGCTGAAAATATGTAGTCTCAAAGTCATTTCGAGAAATTGACGTTTTAAGTTTCTGTTTCCAAATTCAAACGGATGTATCTTCGCCAATAATTGTCAGAAGTTAGAATTTCTTTCAACATTATGAAGCCCTTTTTATATATTTTGACTCTGCATCAAAAGCTGAAAATATGTTGTCTCGAAGTCATTTCGAGAAATCGACGTTTTAAGTTTCTGTTTCCAAATTCAAACGGATGTATCTTCGCCAATAATTGTCAGAAGTTAGAATTTCTTTCAACATTATGAAGCCCTTTTTATATATTTGGATTCGGCATCAAAAGCTGAAAATATGTAGTCTCGAAGTCATTTCGAGAAATTGACGTGTTAGGTTTCGGTTTCCAAATTCAAACGGAGGTATCTTCGCCAATAATGGTCAAAAGTTAGAATTTCTTTCAACATTATGAAGCCCTTTTTATATATTTTGACTATGCATCAAAAGCTGAAAATATGTAGTCTCAAAGTCATTTCGAGAAATTGACGTTTTAAGTTTCTGTTTCCAAATTCAAACGAATGTATCTTCGCCAATAATTGTCAGAAGTTAGAATTTCTTTCAACATTATGAAGCCCTTTTTATATATTTTGATTCTGCATCAAAAGCTGAAAATATTAAGTCTCGAAGTCATTTCGAGAAATTGACGTTTTAAGTTTCTGTTTCCAAATTCAAACGGATGTATCTTCGCCAATAATTGTCAGAAGTTAGAATTTCTTTCAACATTATGAAGCCCTTTTTATATATTTTGACCCTGCATCAAAAGCTGAAAATATGTAGTCTCGAAGTCATTTCGAGAAATTGACGTTTTAAGTTTCGGTTTCCAAATTCAAACGAATGTATCTTCGCCAATAATTGTCAGCAGTTAGAATTTCCTTCAACATTATGAAGCCCTTTTTATATATTTTGACTCTGCATCAAAAGCTGAAAATATGTAGTCGCGAAGTCATTTCGAGAAATTGACGTTTTAAGTTTCTGTTTCCAAATTCAAACGGATGTATCTTCGCCAATAATTGTCAGAAGTTAGAATTTCTTTCAACATTATGAAGCCCTTTTTATATATTTTGATTCTGCATCAAAAGCTGAAAATATGTAGTCTCGAAGTCATTTCGAGAAATCGACGTTTTAAGTTTCCAATAATTGTCAGAAGTTAGAATTTCTTTCAACATTGTGAAGCCCTTTTTATATATTTTGACCCTGCATCAAAACTGAAAATATGTAGTCTCGAAGTCATTTCGAGAAATTGACGTTTTAAGTTTCTGTTTCCAAATTCAAACGGATGTATCTTCGCCAATAATTGTCAGAAGTTAGAATTTCTTTCAACATTATGAAGCCCTTTTTATATATTTTAACTCTGCATCAAAAGCTGAAAATATGTAGTCTCGAAGTCATTTCGAGAAATTGACGTTTTAAGTTTCTGTTTCCAAATTCAAACGGATGTATCTTCGCCAATAATTGTCAGAAGTTAGAATTTCTTTCAACATTATGAAGCCCTTTTTATATATTTTGACTCTGCATCAAAAGCTGAAAATATGTTGTCTCGAAGTCATTTCGAGAAATCGACGTTTTAAGTTTCTGTTTCCAAATTCAAACGGATGTATCTTCGCCAATAATTGTCAGAAGTTAGAATTTCTTTCAACATTATGAAGCCCTTTTTATATATTTTGACCCTGCATCAAAAGCTGAAAATATGTAGTCTCGAAGTCATTTCGAGAAATTGACGTTTTAAGTTTCGGTTTCCAAATTCAAACGGATGTATCTTCGCCCAATAATTGTCAGCAGTTAGAATTTCCTTCAACATTATGAAGCCCTTTTTATATATTTTGATTCTGCATCAAAAGCTGAAAATATGTTGTCTCGAAGTCATTTCGAGAAATTGACGTTTTAAGTTTCTGTTTCCAAATTCAAATGGATGTATCTTCGCCAATAATTGTCAGAAGTTAGAATTTCTTTCAACATTATGAAGCCCTTTTTATATATTTTGATTCTGCATCAAAAGCTGAAAATATGTAGTCTCGAAGTCATTTCGAGAAATCGACGTTTTAAGTCTCTGTTTCCAAATTCAAACGGATGTATCTTCGCCAATAATTGTCAGAAGTTAGAATTTCTTTCAACATTATGAAGCCCTTTTTATATATTTTGATTCTGCATCAAAAGCTGAAAATATTAAGTCTCGAAGTCATTTCGAGAAATTGACGTTTTAAGTTTCTGTTTCCAAATTCAAATGGATGTATCTTCGCCAATAATTGTCAGAAATTAGAATTTCTTTCAACATTCTGAAGCCCTTTTTATATATTTTGACTCTGCATCAAAAGCTGAAAATATGTAGTCTCGAAGTCATTTCGAGAAATTGACGTTTTAAGTTTCTGTTTCCAAATTCAAACGGATGTATCTTCGCCAATAATTGTCAGAAGTTAGAATTTCTTTCAACATTATGAAGCCCTTTTTATATATTTTGACTCTGCATCAAAAGCTGAAAATATGTAGTCGCGAAGTCATTTCGAGAAATTGACGTTTTAAGTTTCGGTTTCCAAATTCAAACGGATGTATCTTTGCCAATAATTGTCAGAAGTTAGAATTTTTTTCAACATTATGAAGCCCTTTTTATATATTTTGACTATGCATCAAAAGCTGAAAATATGTAGTCTCGAAGTCATTTCGAGAAATTGACGTTTTAAGTTTCTGTTTCCAAATTCAAATGGATGTATCTTCGCCAATAATTGTCAGAAGTTAGAATTTCTTTCAACATTATGAAGCCCTTTTTATATATTTTGACTCTGCATCAAAAGCTGAAAATATGTAGTCTCGAAGTCATTTCGAGAAATTGACGTTTTAAGTTTCTGTTTCCAAATTCAAATGGATGTATCTTCGCCAATAATTGTCAGAAGTTAGAATTTCTTTCAACATTATGAAGCCCTTTTTATATATTTTGACCCTGCATCAAAAGCTGAAAATATGTAATCTCGAAGTCATTTCGAGAAATTGACGTTTTAAGTTTCTGTTTCCAAATTCAAACGGATGTATCTTCGCCAATAATTGTCAGAAGTTAGAATTTCTTTCAACATTATGAAGCCCTTTTTATATATTTTGATTCTGCATCAAAAGCTGAAAATATGTAGTCTCAAAGTCATTTCGAGAAATTGACGTTTTAAGTTTCTGTTTCCAAATTCAAACGAATGTATCTTCGCCAATAATTGTCAGAAGTTAGAATTTCTTTCAACATTATGAAGCCCTTTTTATATATTTTGACCCTGCATCAAAAGCTGAAAATATGTAGTCTCGAAGTCATTTCGAGAAATTGACGTTTTAAGTTTCGGTTTCCAAATTCAAACGAATGTATCTTCGCCAATAATTGTCAGCAGTTAGAATTTCCTTCAACATTATGAAGCCCTTTTTATATATTTTGACTCTGCATCAAAAGCTGAAAATATGTAGTCGCGAAGTCATTTCGAGAAATTGACGTTTTAAGTTTCGGTTTCCAAATTCAAACGGATGTATCTTCGCCAATAATTGTCAGAAGTTAGAATTTCTTTCAACATTATGAAGCCCTTTTTATATATTTTGATTCTGCATCAAAAGCTGAAAATATGTAGTCTCGAAGTCATTTCGAGAAATCGACGTTTTAAGTTTCCAATAATTGTCAGAAGTTAGAATTTCTTTCAACATTGTGAAGCCCTTTTTATATATTTTGACCCTGCATCAAAACTGAAAATATGTAGTCTCGAAGTCATTTCGAGAAATTGACGTTTTAAGTTTCTGTTTCCAAATTCAAACGGATGTATCTTCGCCAATAATTGTCAGAAGTTAGAATTTCTTTCAACATTATGAAGCCCTTTTTATATATTTTGACTCTGCATCAAAAGCTGAAAATATGTAGTCTCAAAGTCATTTCGAGAAATTGACGTTTTAAGTTTCTGTTTCCAAATTCAAACGAATGTATCTTCGCCAATAATTGTCAGAAGTTAGAATTTCTTTCAACATTATGAAGCCCTTTTTATATATTTTGACTCTGCATCAAAAGCTGAAAATATGTTGTCTCGAAGTCATTTCGAGAAATCGACGTTTTAAGTTTCTGTTTCCAAATTCAAACGGATGTATCTTCGCCAATAATTGTCAGAAGTTAGAATTTCTTTTAACATTATGAAGCCCTTTTTATATATTTTGACCCTGCATCAAAAGCTGAAAATATGTAGTCTCGAAGTCATTTCGAGAAATTGACGTTTTAAGTTTCGGTTTCCAAATTCAAACGAATGTATCTTCGCCAATAATTGTCAGCAGTTAGAATTTCCTTCAACATTATGAAGCCCTTTTTATATATTTTGACTCTGCATCAAAAGCTGAAAATATGTTGTCTCGAAGTCATTTCGAGAAATTGACGTTTTAAGTTTCGGTTTCCAAATTCAAACGGATGTATCTTCGCCAATAATTGGCAGAAGTCCGAATTTCTTTCAACATTATGAAGCCCTTTTTATATATTTTGATTCTGCATCAAAAGCTGAAAATATGTAGTCTCGAAGTCATTTCGAGAAATCGACGTTTTAAGTCTCTGTTTCCAAATTCAAACGGATGTATCTTCGCCAATAATTGTCAGAAGTTAGAATTTCTTTCAACATTATGAAGCCCTTTTTATATATTTTGACTCTGCATCAAAAGCTGAAAATATGTTGTCTCGAAGTCATTTCGAGAAATCGACGTTTTAAGTTTCTGTTTCCAAATTCAAACGGATGTATCTTCGCCAATAATTGTCAGAAGTTAGAATTTCTTTCAACATTATGAAGCCCTTTTTATATATTTTGACTCTGCATCAAAAGCTGAAAATATGTAGTCTCGAAGTCATTTCGAGAAATTGACGTTTTAAGTTTCCGTTTCCAAATTCAAACGGATGTATCTTCGCCAATAATTCTCAGAAGTTAGAATTTCCTTCAACATTATGAAGCCCTTTTTATATATTTTGACTCTGCATCAAAAGCTGAAAATATGTTGTCTCGAAGTCATTTCGAGAAATTGACGTTTTAAGTTTCTGTTTCCAAATTCAAATGGATGTATCTTCGCCAATAATTGTCAGAAGTTAGAATTTCTTTCAACATTATGAAGCCCTTTTTATATATTTTGATTCTGCATCAAAAGCTGAAAATATGTAGTCTCGAAGTCATTTCGAGAAATCGACGTTTTAAGTCTCTGTTTCCAAATTCAAACGGATGTATCTTCGCCAATAATTGTCAGAAGTTAGAATTTCTTTCAACATTATGAAGCCCTTTTTATATATTTTGACTCTGCATCAAAAGCTGAAAATATGTAGTGTCGAAGTCATTTCGAGAAATTGACGTTTTAAGTTTCTGTTTCCAAATTCAAATGGATGTATCTTCGCCAATAATTGTCAGAAGTTAGAATTTCTTTCAACATTATGAAGCCCTTTTTATATATTTTGACCCTGCATCAAAAGCTGAAAATATGTAATCTCGAAGTCATTTCGAGAAATTGACGTTTTAAGTTTCTGTTTCCAAATTCAAACGGATGTATCTTCGCCAATAATTGTCAGAAGTTAGAATTTCTTTCAACATTATGAAGCCCTTTTTATATATATTTTGATTCTGCATCAAAAGCTGAAAATATTAAGTCTCGAAGTCATTTCGAGAAATTGACGTTTTAAGTTTCTGTTTCCAAATTCAAACGGATGTATCTTCGTGATAATTGTCAGAAATTAGATTTCTTTCACATTATGAAGCCCTTTTTATATATTTTTGACTCTGCATCAAAAGCTGAAAATATGTAGTCTCGAAGTCATTTCGAGAAATTGACGTTTTAAGTTTCGGTTTCCAAATTCAAACGAATGTATCTTCGCCAATAATTGTCAGCAGTTAGAATTTCCTTCAACATTATGAAGCCCTTTTTATATATTTTGACTCTGCATCAAAAGCTGAAAATATGTAGTCGCGAAGTCATTTCGAGAAATTGACGTTTTAAGTTTCGGTTTCCAAATTCAAACGGATGTATCTTCGCCAATAATTGTCAGAAGTTAGAATTTCTTTCAACATTATGAAGCCCTTTTTATATATTTTGACTCTGCATCAAAAGCTGAAAATATGTAGTCTCGAAGTCATTTCGAGAAATTGACGTTTTAAGTTTCTGTTTCCAAATTCAAACGGATGTTCTCGCCAATAATTGTCAGAAGTTAGAATTTCTTTCAACATTATGAAGCCCTTTTTATATATTTTGACTCTGCATCAAAAGCTGAAAATATGTAGTCTCAAAGTCATTTCGAGAAATTGACGTTTTAAGTTTCTGTTTCCAAATTCAAACGAATGTATCTTCGCCAATAATTGTCAGAAGTTAGAATTTCTTTCAACATTATGAAGCCCTTTTTATATATTTTGACCCTGCATCAAAAGCTGAAAATATGTAGTCTCGAAGTCATTTCGAGAAATTGACGTTTTAAGTTTCGGTTTCCAAATTCAAACGGATGTATCTTCGCCAATAATTGTCAGAAGTTAGAATTTCTTTCAACATTATGAAGCCCTTTTTATATATTTTGACTCTGCATCAAAAGCTGAAAATATGTAGTCTCAAAGTCATTTCGAGAAATTGACGTTTTAAGTTTCTGTTTCCAAATTCAAACGGATGTATCTTCGCCAATAATTGTCAGAAGTTAGAATTTCTTTCAACATTATGAAGCCCTTTTTATATATTTTGACTCTGCATCAAAAGCTGAAAATATGTAGTCTCGAAGTCATTTCGAGAAATTGACGTTTTAAGTTTCTGTTTCCAAATTCAAATGGATGTATCTTCGCCAATAATTGTCAGAAGTTAGAATTTCTTTCAACATTATGAAGCCCGTTTTTATATATTTTGACTCTGCATCAAAAGCTGAAAATATGTAGTCTCGAAGTCATTTCGAGAAATTGACGTTTTAAGTTTCTGTTTCCAAATTCAAACGGATGTATCTTCGCCAATAATTGTCAGAAGTTAGAATTTCTTTCAACATTATGAAGCCCTTTTTATATATTTTGACTCTGCATCAAAAGCTGAAAATATGTAGTCTCGAAGTCATTTCGAGAAATTGACGTTTTAAGTTTCTGTTTCCAAATTCAAACGGATGTATCTTCGCCAATAATTGTCAGAAGTTAGAATTTCTTTCAACATTATGAAGCCCTTTTTATATATTTTGACCCTGCATCAAAAGCTGAAAATATGTAGTCTCGAAGTCATTTCGAGAAATTGACGTTTTAAGTTTCTGTTTCCAAATTCAAACGGATGTATCTTCGCCAATAATTGTCAGAAGTTAGAATTTCTTTCAACATTATGAAGCCCTTTTTATATATATTTTGATTCTGCATCAAAAGCTGAAAATATGTAGTCTCGAAGTCATTTCGAGAAATTGACGTTTTAAGTTTCGGTTTCCAAATTCAAACGGATGTATCTTCGCCAATAATTGTCAGAAGTTAGAATTTCTTTCAACATTATGAAGCCCTTTTTATATATTTTGACTCTGCATCAAAAGCTGAAAATATGTAGTCTCGAAGTCATTTCGAGAAATTGACGTTTTAAGTTTCTGTTTCCAAATTCAAACGGATGTATCTTCGCCAATAATTGTCAGAAGTTAGAATTTCTTTCAACATTATGAAGCCCTTTTTATATATTTTGACTCTGCATCAAAAGCTGAAAATATGTAGTCTCGAAGTCATTTCGAGAAATTGACGTTTTAAGTTTCTGTTTCCAAATTCAAATGGATGTATCTTCGCCAATAATTGTCAGAAGTTAGAATTTCTTTCAACATTATGAAGCCCTTTTTATATATTTTGATTCTGCATCAAAAGCAGAAAATATGTAATCTCGAAGTCATTTCGAGAAATTGGCGTTTTAAGTTTAATTTTCTTCGCCAATAATTGTCAGAAGTTAGAATTTCTTTCAACATTATGAAGCCCTTTTTATATATTTTGACTCTGCATCAAAAGCTGAAAATATGTAGTCTCAAAGTCATTTCGAGAAATTGACGTTTTAAGTTTCTGTTTCCAAATTCAAACGAATGTATCTTCGCCAATAATTGTCAGAAGTTAGAATTTCTTTCAACATTATGAAGCCCTTTTTATATATTTTGACCCTGCATCAAAAGCTGAAAATATGTAGTCTCGAAGTCATTTCGAGAAATTGACGTTTTAAGTTTCGGTTTCCAAATTCAAACGAATGTATCTTCGCCAATAATTGTCAGCAGTTAGAATTTCCTTCAACATTATGAAGCCCTTTTTATATATTTTGACTCTGCATCAAAAGCTGAAAATATGTAGTCTCAAAGTCATTTCGAGAAATTGACGTTTTAAGTTTCTGTTTCCAAATTCAAACGAATGTATCTTCGCCAATAATTGTCAGAAGTTAGAATTTCTTTCAACATTATGAAGCCCTTTTTATATATTTTGATTCTGCATCAAAAGCTGAAAATATTAAGTCTCGAAGTCATTTCGAGAAATTGACGTTTTAAGTTTCTGTTTCCAAATTCAAACGGATGTATCTTCGCCAATAATTGTCAGAAGTTAGAATTTCTTTCAACATTATGAAGCCCTTTTTATATATTTTGACCCTGCATCAAAAGCTGAAAATATGTAGTCTCGAAGTCATTTCGAGAAATTGACGTTTTAAGTTTCGGTTTCCAAATTCAAACGAATGTATCTTCGCCAATAATTGTCAGCAGTTAGAATTTCCTTCAACATTATGAAGCCCTTTTTATATATTTTGACTCTGCATCAAAAGCTGAAAATATGTAGTCGCGAAGTCATTTCGAGAAATTGACGTTTTAAGTTTCGGTTTCCAAATTCAAACGGATGTATCTTCGCCAATAATTGTCAGAAGTTAGAATTTCTTTCAACATTATGAAGCCCTTTTTATATATTTTGATTCTGCATCAAAAGCTGAAAATATGTAGTCTCGAAGTCATTTCGAGAAATCGACGTTTTAAGTTTCTGTTTCCAAATTCAAACGGATGTATCTTCGCAATAATTGTCAGAAGTTAGAATTTCTTTCAACATTGTGAAGCCCTTTTTATATATTTTGACCCTGCATCAAAACTGAAAATATGTAGTCTCGAAGTCATTTCGAGAAATTGACGTTTTAAGTTTCTGTTTCCAAATTCAAACGGATGTATCTTCGCCAATAATTGTCAGAAGTTAGAATTTCTTTCAACATTATGAAGCCCTTTTTATATATTTTGACCCTGCATCAAAAGCTGAAAATATGTAGTCTCGAAGTCATTTCGAGAAATTGACGTTTTAAGTTTCTGTTTCCAAATTCAAACGGATGTATCTTCGCCAATAATTGTCAGAAGTTAGAATTTCTTTCAACATTATGAAGCCCTTTTTATATATTTTGACTCTGCATCAAAAGCTGAAAATATGTAGTCTCGAAGTCATTTCGAGAAATTGACGTTTTAAGTTTCTGTTTCCAAATTCAAACGGATGTATCTTCGCCAATAATTGTCAGAAGTTAGAATTTCTTTCAACATTATGAAGCCCTTTTTATATATTTTGATTCTGCATCAAAAGCTGAAAATATTAAGTCTCGAAGTCATTTCGAGAAATTGACGTTTTAAGTTTCTGTTTCCAAATTCAAACGGATGTATCTTCGCCAATAATTGTCAGAAGTTAGAATTTCTTTCAACATTATGAAGCCCTTTTTATATATTTTGACCCTGCATCAAAAGCTGAAAATATGTAGTCTCGAAGTCATTTCGAGAAATTGACGTTTTAAGTTTCGGTTTCCCAAATTCAAACGGGATGTATCCTCCGCCAATAATTGTCAGCAAGTTAGAATTTCCTTTCAACATTATGAAGCCCTTCTTATATATTTTCACTCTGCATCAAAAGCTGAAAATATGTAGTCTCGAAGTCATTTCGCGAAATTGACGTTTTAAGTTTCTGTTTCCAAATTCAAACGGATGTATCTTCGCCAATAATTGTCAGAAGTTAGAATTTCTTTCAACATTATGAAGCCCTTTTTATATATTTTGACTCTGCATCAAAAGCTGAAAATATGTAGTCTCGAAGTCATTTCGAGAAATTGACGTTTTAAGTTTCTGTTTCCAAATTCAAATGGATGTATCTTCGCCAATAATTGTCAGAAGTTAGAATTTCTTTCAACATTGTTAAGCCCTTTTTATATATTTTGACCCTGCATCAAAACTGAAAATATGTAGTCTCGAAGTCATTTCGAGAAATTGACGTTTTTAAGTTTCTGTTTCCAAATTCAAACGGATGTATCTTCGCCAATAATTGTCAGAAGTCATAATTTCTTTCAACATTATGAAGCCCTTTTTATATATTTTGACTCTGCATCAAAAGCTGAAAATATGTAGTCTCGAAGTCATTTCGAGAAATCGACGTTTTAAGTTTCTGTTTCCAAATTCAAACGGATGTATCTTCGCCAATAATTGTCAGAAGTTAGAATTTCTTTCAACATTATGAAGCCCTTTTTATATATTTTGACCCTGCATCAAAAGCTGAAAATATGTAGTCTCGAAGTCATTTCGAGAAATTGACGTTTTAAGTTTCTGTTTCCAAATTCAAACGGATGTATCTTCGCCAATAATTGTCAGAAGTTAGAATTTCTTTCAACATTATGAAGCCCTTTTTATATATTTTGATTCTGCATCAAAAGCTGAAAATATGTAGTCTCGAAGTCATTTCGAGAAATTGACGTTTTAAGTTTCTGTTTCCAAATTCAAACGGATGTATCTTCGCCAATAATTGTCAGAAGTTAGAATTTCTTTCAACATTATGAAGCCCTTTTTATATATTTTGACCCTGCATCAAAAGCTGAAAATATGTAGTCTCGAAGTCATTTCGAGAAATTGACGTTTTAAGTTTCTGTTTCCAAATTCAAACGGATGTATCTTCGCCAATAATTGTCAGAAGTTAGAATTTCTTTCAACATTATGAAGCCCTTTTTATATATTTTGACTCTGCATCAAAAGCTGAAAATATGTAGTCTCGAAGTCATTTCGAGAAATTGACGTTTTAAGTTTCTGTTTCCAAATTCAAACGGATGTATCTTCGCCAATAATTGTCAGAAGTCAGAATTTCTTTCAACATTATGAAGCCCTTTTTATATATTTTGACTCTGCATCAAAAGCTGAAAATATGTAGTCTCGAAGTCATTTCGAGAAATTGACGTTTTAAGTTTCTGTTTCCAAATTCAAACGGATGTTTCTTCGCCAATAATTGTCAGAAGTTAGAATTTCTTTCAACATTATGAAAGCCCGTTTTTATATATTTTGATTCTGAATCAAAAGCTGAAAATATGTAGTCTCGAAGTCATTTCGAGAAATTGACGTTTTAAGTTTCTGTTTCCAAATTCAAACGGATGTATCTTCGCCAATAATTGTCAGAAGTTAGAATTTCTTTCAACATTATGAAGCCCTTTTTATATATTTTGACTCTGCATCAAAAGCTGAAAATATGTAGTCTCAAAGTCATTTCGAGAAATTGACGTTTTAAGTTTCTGTTTCCAAATTCAAACGGATGTATCTTCGCCAATAATTGTCAGAAGTTAGAATTTCTTTCAACATTGTGAAGCCCTTTTTATATATTTTGACCCTGCATCAAAACTGAAAATATGTAGTCTCGAAGTCATTTCGAGAAATTGACGTTTTTAAGTTTCTGTTTCCAAATTCAAACGGATGTATCTTCGCCAATAATGTCAGAAGTTAGAATTTCTTTCAACATTATGAAGCCCGTTTTTATATATTTTGACTCTGCATCAAAAGCTGAAAATATGTAGTCGCGAAGTCATTTCGAGAAATTGACGTTTTAAGTTTCGGTTTCCAAATTCAAACGGATGTTTCTTCGCCAATAATTGTCAGAAGTTAGAATTTCTTTCAACATTATGAAGCCCTTTTTATATATTTTGATTCTGTATCAAAAGCTGAAAATATGTAGTCTCGAAGTCATTTCGAGAAATCGACGTTTTAAGTTTCTGTTTCCAAATTCAAATGGATGTATCTTCGCCAATAATTGTCAGAAGTTAGAATTTCTTTCAACATTGTTAAGCCCTTTTTATATATTTTGACCCTGCATCAAAACTGAAAATATGTAGTCTCGAAGTCATTTCGAGAAATTGACGTTTTTAAGTTTCTGTTTCCAAATTCAAACGGATGTATCTTCGCCAATAATTGTCAGAAGTCATAATTTCTTTCAACATTATGAAGCCCTTTTTATATATTTTGACTCTGCATCAAAAGCTGAAAATATGTAGTCTCGAAGTCATTTCGAGAAATCGACGTTTTAAGTTTCTGTTTCCAAATTCAAACGGATGTATCTTCGCCAATAATTGTCAGAAGTTAGAATTTCTTTCAACATTATGAAGCCCTTTTTATATATTTGGACCCTGCATCAAAAGCTGAAAATATGTAGTCTCGAAGTCATTTCGAGAAATTGACGTTTTAAGTTTCTGTTTCCAAATTCAAACGGATGTATCTTCGCCAATAATTGTCAGAAGTTAGAATTTCTTTCAACATTATGAAGCCCTTTTTATATATTTTGACTCTGCATCAAAAGCTGAAAATATGTAGTCGCGAAGTCATTTCGAGAAATTGACGTTTTAAGTTTCGGTTTCCAAATTCAAACGGATGTATCTTCGCCAATAATTGTCAGAAGTTAGAATTTCTTTCAACATTATGAAGCCCTTTTTATATATTTTGATTCTGCATCAAAAGCTGAAAATATGTAGTTTTGATGTCATTTCGAGAAATTGACGTTTTAAGTTTCTGTTTCCAAATTGAAACGGATGTATCTTCGCCAATAATTGTCAGAAGTTAGAATTTCTTTCAACATTATGAAGCCCTTTTTATATATTTTGACTATGCATCAAAAGCTGAAAATATGTAGTCTCGAAGTCATTTCGAGAAATTGACGTTTTTAAGTTTCTGTTTCCAAATTCAAACGGATGTATCTTCGCCAATAATTGTCAGAAGTTAGAATTTCTTTCAACATTATGAAGCCCTTTTTATATATTTTGACTCTGCATCAAAAGCTGAAAATATGTAGTCGCGAAGTCATTTCGAGAAATTGACGTTTTAAGTTTCGGTTTCCAAATTCAAACGGATGTTTCTTCGCCAATAATTGTCAGAAGTTAGAATTTCTTTCAACATTATGAAGCCCTTTTTATATATTTTGATTCTGCATCAAAAGCTGAAAATATGTAGTCTCGAAGTCATTTCGAGAAATTGACGTTTTAAGTTTCTGTTTCCAAATTCAAACGGATGTATCTTCGCCAATAATTATCAGAAGTTAGAATTTCTTTCAACATTATGAAGCCCTTTTTATATATTTTGACTCTGCATCAAAAGCTGAAAATATGTAGTCTCGAAGTCATTTCGAGAAATTGACGTTTTAAGTTTCTGTTTCCAAATTCAAACGAATGTATCTTCGCCAATAATTGTCAGAAGTTAGAATTTCTTTCAACATTATGAAGCCCTTTTTATATATTTTGACTCTGCATCAAAAGCTGAAAATATGTAGTCTCGAAGTCATTTCGAGAAATTGACGTTTTAAGTTTCTGTTTCCAAATTCAAACGGATGTATCTTCGCCAATGATTGTCAGAAGTTAGAATTTCTTTCAACATTATGAAGCCCTTTTTATATATTTTGATTCTGCATCAAAAGCTGAAAAAATGTAGTCTCGAAGTCATTTCGAGAAATTGACGTTTTAAGTTTCTGTTTCCAAATTCAAACGGATGTATCTTCGCCAATAATTGTCAGAAGTTAGAATTTCTTTCAACATTATGAAGCCCTTTTTATATATTTTGACCCTGCATCAAAAGCTGAAAATATGTAGTCTCGAAGTCATTTCGAGAAATTGACGTTTTAAGTTTCTGTTTCCAAATTCAAATCGGATGTATCTTCGCCAATAATTGTCAGAAGTTAGAATTTCTTTCAACATTATGAAGCCCTTTTTATATATTTTGATTCTGCATCAAAAGCTGAAAATATGTAATCTCGAAGTCATTTCGAGAAATTGACGTTTTAAGTTTCTGTTTCCAAATTCAAACGGATGTATCTTCGCCAATAATTGTCAGAAGTTAGAATTTCTTTCAACATTATGAAGCCCTTTTTATATATTTTGATTCTGCATCAAAAGCTGAAAATATTAAGTCTCGAAGTCATTTCGAGAAATTGACGTTTTAAGTTTCTGTTTCCAAATTCAAACGGATGTATCTTCGCCAATAATTGTCAGAAGTTAGAATTTCTTTCAACATTATGAAGCCCTTTTTATATATTTTGACTCTGCATCAAAAGCTGAAAATATGTAGTCTCGAAGTCATTTCGAGAAATTGACGTTTTAAGTTTCCGTTTCCAAATTCAAACGGATGTATCTTCGCCAATAATTGTCAGAAGTTAGAATTTCTTTCAACATTATGAAGCCCTTTTTATATATTTTGACTCTGCATCAAAAGCTGAAAATATGTAGTCGCGAAGTCATTTCGAGAAATTGACGTTTTAAGTTTCTGTTTCCAAATTCAAACGGATGTTTCTTCGCCAATAATTGTCAGAAGTTAGAATTTCTTTCAACATTATGAAGCCCTTTTTATATATTTTGATTCTGCATCAAAAGCTGAAAATATGTAGTCTCGAAGTCATTTCGAGAAATCGACGTTTTAAGTCTCTGTTTCCAAATTCCTCCTCTAAGATGTATCTTCGCCAATAATTGTATGAAGCAAGAATTTCTTTCAACATTATGAAGCCCTTTTTATATATTTTGACTCTGCATCAAAAGCTGAAAATATGTAGTCTCAAAGTCATTTCGAGAAATTGACGTTTTAAGTTTCTGTTTCCAAATTCAAACGAATGTATCTTCGCCAATAATTGTCAGAAGTTAGAATTTCTTTCAACATTGTGAAGCCCTTTTTATATATTTTGACCCTGCATCAAAACTGAAAATATGTAGTCTCGAAGTCATTTCGAGAAATTGACGTTTTTAAGTTTCTGTTTCCAAATTCAAACGGATGTATCTTCGCCAATAATTGTCAGAAGTCATAATTTCTTTCAACATTATGAAGCCCTTTTTATATATTTTGACTCTGCATCAAAAGCTGAAAATATGTAGTCGCGAAGTCATTTCGAGAAATTGACGTTTTAAGTTTCGGTTTCCAAATTCAAACGGATGTATCTTCGCCAATAATTATCAGAAGTTAGAATTTCTTTCAACATTATGAAGCCCTTTTTATATATTTTGATTCTGTATCAAAAGCTGAAAATATGTAGTCTCGAAGTCATTTCGAGAAATTGACGTTTTAAGTTTCTGTTTCCAAATTCAAACGGATGTATCTTCGCCAATAATTGTCAGAAGTTAGAATTTCTTTCAACATTATGAAGCCCTTTTTATATATTTTGACTCTGCATCAAAAGCTGAAAATATGTAGTCTCGAAGTCATTTCGAGAAATTGACGTTTTAAGTTTCTGTTTCCAAATTCAAATGGATGTATCTTCGCCAATAATTGTCAGAAGTTAGAATTTCTTTCAACATTGTGAAGCCCTTTTTATATATTTTGACCCTGCATCAAAACTGAAAATATGTAGTCTCGAAGTCATTTCGAGAAATTGACGTTTTAAGTTTCTGTTTCCAAATTCAACGGATGTATCTTCGCCAATAATTGTCAGAAGTTAGAATTTCTTTCAACATTATGAAGCCCTTTTTATATATTTTGACTCTGCATCAAAAGCTGAAAATATGTAGTCGCGAAGTCATTTCGAGAAATTGACGTTTTAAGTTTCGGTTTCCAAATTCAAATGGATGTTTCTTCGCCAATAATTGTCAGAAGTTAGAATTTCTTTCAACATTATGAAGCCCTTTTTATATATTTTGATTCTGTATCAAAAGCTGAAAATATGTAGTCTCGAAGTCATTTCGAGAAATTGACGTTTTAAGTTTCTGTTTCCAAATTCAAATGGATGTATCTTCGCCAATAATTGTCAGAAGTTAGAATTTCTTTCAACATTATGAAGCCCTTTTTATATATTTTGACTCTGCATCAAAAGCTGAAAATATGTAGTCTCGAAGTCATTTCGAGAAATTGACGTTTTAAGTTTCTGTTTCCAAATTCAAATGGATGTATCTTCGCCAATAATTGTCAGAAGTTAGAATTTCTTTCAACATTATGAAGCCCTTTTTATATATTTTGACCCTGCATCAAAAGCTGAAAATATGTAGTCTCGAAGTCATTTCGCGAAATTGACGTTTTAAGTTTCTGTTTCCAAATTCAAACGGATGTATCTTTGCCAATAATTGTCAGAAGTTGGAATTTCTTTCAACATTATGAAGCCCTTTTTATATATTTTGATTCTGCGTCGAAAGCTGAAAATATGTAGTCTCGAAGTCATTTCGAGAAATCGACGTTTTAAGTTTCTGTTTCCAAATTCAAACGGATGTATCTTCGCCAATAATTGTCAGAAGTTAAAATTTCTTTCAACATTATGAAGCCCTTTTTATATATTTTGACTCTGCATCAAAAGCTGAAAATATGTAGTCTCGAAGTCATTTCGAGAAATTTGCGTTTTAAGTTTATTTTCTTCGCCAATAATTGTCAGAAGTTAGAATTTCTTTCAACATTATGAAGCCCTTTTTATATATTTTGACTCTGCATCAAAAGCTGAAAATATGTAGTCTCGAAGTCATTTCGAGAAATTGACGTTTTAAGTTTCTGTTTCCAAATTCAAATGGATGTATCTTCGCCAATAATTGTCAGAAGTTAGAATTTCTTTCAACATTATGAAGCCCTTTTTATATATTTTGACCCTGCATCAAAAGCTGAAAATATGTAGTCTCGAAGTCATTTCGAGAAATTGACGTTTTAAGTTTCTGTTTCCAAATTCAAACGGATGTATCTTCGCCAATAATTGTCAGAAGTTAGAATTTCTTTCAACCTTATGAAGCCCTTTTTATATATTTTGACTGTGCATCAAAAGCTGAAAATATGTAGTCTCGAAGTCATTTCGAGAAATCGACGTTTTAAGTTTCTGTTTCCAAATTCAAACGGATGTATCTTCGCCAATAATTGTCAGAAGTTAGAATTTCTTTCAACATTATGAAGCCCTTTTTATATATTTTGACTATGCATCAAAAGCTGAAAATATGCAGTCGCGAAGTCATTTCGAGAAATCGACGTTTAAAGTTTCGGTTTCCAAATTCAAACGGATGTATCTTCGCCAATAATTGTCAGAAGTTAGAATTTCTTTCAACATTATGAAGCCCTTTTTATATATTTTGACTCTGCATCAAAAGCTGAAAATATGTAGTCGCGAAGTCATTTCGAGAAATTGACGTTTTAAGTTTCGGTTTCCAAATTCAAACGGATGTATCTTCGCCAATAATTGTCAGAAGTTAGAATTTCTTTCAACATTATGAAGCCCTTTTTATATATTTTGACTCTGCATCAAAAGCTGAAAATATGTAGTCTCGAAGTCATTTCGAGAAATTGACGTTTTAAGTTTCTGTTTCCAAATTCAAACGAATGTATCTTCGCCAATAATTGTCAGAAGTTAGAATTTCTTTCAACATTGTGAAGCCCTTTTTATATATTTTGACTCTGCATCAAAAGCTGAAAATATGTAGTCTCGAAGTCATTTCGAGAAATTGACGTTTTTAAGTTTCTGTTTCCAAATTCAAACGGATGTATCTTCGCCAATAATTGTCAGAAGTTAGAATTTCTTTCAACATTATGAAGCCCTTTTTATATATTTTGACTCTGCATCAAAAGCTGAAAATATGTAGTCGCGAAGTCATTTCGAGAAATTGACGTTTTAAGTTTCGGTTTCCAAATTCAAATGGATGTTTCTTCGCCAATAATTGTCAGAAGTTAGAATTTCTTTCAACATTATGAAGCCCTTTTTATATATTTTGATTCTGTATCAAAAGCTGAAAATATGTAGTCTCGAAGTCATTTCGAGAAATTGACGTTTTAAGTTTCTGTTTCCAAATTCAAATGGATGTATCTTCGCCAATAATTGTCAGAAGTTAGAATTTCTTTCAACATTATGAAGCCCTTTTTATATATTTTGATTCTGCGTCAAAAGCTGAAAATATGTAGTCTCGAAGTCATTTCGAGAAATCGACGTTTTAAGTTTCTGTTTCCAAATTCAAACGGATGTATCTTCGCCAATAATTGTCAGAAGTTAAAATTTCTTTCAACATTATGAAGCCCTTTTTATATATTTTGACTCTGCATCAAAAGCTGAAAATATGTAGTCTCGAAGTCATTTCGAGAAATTGGCGTTTTAAGTTTATTATTTCTTCGCCAATAATTGTCAGAAGTTAGAATTTCTTTCAACATTATGAAGCCCTTTTTATATATTTTGACTCTGCATCAAAAGCTGAAAATATGTAGTCTCGAAGTCATTTCGAGAAATCGACGTTTTAAGTTTCTGTTTCCAAATTCAAACGGATGTATCTTCGCCAATAATTGTCAGAAGTTAGAATTTCTTTCAACATTATGAAGCCCTTTTTATATATTTTGACTATGCATCAAAAGCTGAAAATATGCAGTCGCGAAGTCATTTCGAGAAATCGACGTTTAAAGTTTCGGTTTCCAAATTCAAACGGATGTATCTTCGCCAATAATTGTCCGAAGTTAGAATTTCTTTCAACATTATGAAGCCCTTTTTATATATTTTGACTCTGCATCAAAAGCTGAAAATATGTAGTCGCGAAGTCATTTCGAGAAATTGACGTTTTAAGTTTCGGTTTCCAAATTCAAACGGATGTATCTTCGCCAATAATTGTCAGAAGTTAGAAATTTCTTTCAACATTATGAAGACGTTTTTATATATTTTGACTCTGCATCAAAAGCTGAAAATATGTAGTCTCAAAGTCATTTCGAGAAATTGACGTTTTAAGTTTCTGTTTCCCAAATTCAAACGAATGTATCTTCGCCAATAATTGTCAGAAGTTAGAATTTCTTTCAACATTGTGAAGCCCTTTTTATATATTTTGACCCTGCATCAAAACTGAAAATATGTAGTCTCGAAGTCATTTCGAGAAATTGACGTTTTTAAGTTTCTGTTTCCAAATTCAAACGGATGTATCTTCGCCAATAATTGTCAGAAGTTAGAATTTCTTTCAACATTATGAAGCCCTTTTTATATATTTTGACTCTGCATCAAAAGCTGAAAATATGTAGTCGCGAAGTCATTTCGAGAAATTGACGTTTTAAGTTTCGGTTTCCAAATTCAAATGGATGTTTCTTCGCCAATAATTGTCAGAAGTTAGAATTTCTTTCAACATTATGAAGCCCTTTTTATATATTTTGATTCTGTATCAAAAGCTGAAAATATGTAGTCTCGAAGTCATTTCGAGAAATCGACGTTTTAAGTTTCTGTTTCCAAATTCAAACGGATGTATCTTCGCCAATAATTGTCAGAAGTTAGAATTTCTTTCAACATTATGAAGCCCTTTTTATATATTTTGACTCTGCATCAAAAGCTGAAAATATGTAGTCTCGAAGTCATTTCGAGAAATTGACGTTTCAAGTTTCTGTTTCCAAATTCAAATGGATGTATCTTCGCCAATAATTGTCAGAAGTTAGAATTTCTTTCAACAATGTGAAGCCCTTTTTATATATTTTGACCCTGCATCAAAACTGAAAATATGTAGTCTCGAAGTCATTTCGAGAAATTGACGTTTTTAAGTTTCTGTTTCCAAATTCAAACGGATGTATCTTCGCCAATAATTGTCAGAAGTTAGAATTTCTTTCAACATTATGAAGCCCTTTTTATATATTTTGACTCTGCATCAAAAGCTGAAAATATGTAGTCGCGAAGTCATTTCGAGAAATTGACGTTTTAAGTTTCGGTTTCCAAATTCAAACGGATGTTTCTTCGCCAATAATTGTCAGAAGTTAGAATTTCTTTCAACATTATGAAGCCCTTTTTATATATTTTGATTCTGTATCAAAAGCTGAAAATATGTAGTCTCGAAGTCATTTCGAGAAATTGACGTTTTAAGTTTCTGTTTCCAAATTCAAACGGATGTATCTTCGCCAATAATTGTCAGAAGTTAGAATTTCTTTCAACATTATGAAGCCCTTTTTATATATTTTGACTCTGCATCAAAAGCTGAAAATATGTAGTCTCGAAGTCATTTCGAGAAATTGACGTTTTAAGTTTCTGTTTCCAAATTCAAATGGATGTATCTTCGCCAATAATTGTCAGAAGTTAGAATTTCTTTCAACATTATGAAGCCCTTTTTATATATTTTGACTCTGCATCAAAAGCTGAAAATATGTAGTCTCGAAGTCATTTCGAGAAATTGACGTTTTAAGTTTCTGTTTCCAAATTCAAACGGATGTATCTTTGCCAATAATTGTCAGAAGTTAGAATTTCTTTCAACATTATGAAGCCCTTTTTATATATTTTGATTCTGCGTCAAAAGCTGAAAATATGTAGTCTCGAAGTCATTTCGAGAAATTGACGTTTTAAGTTTCTGTTTCCAAATTCAAACGGATGTATCTTCGCCAATAATTGTCAGAAGTTAAAATTTCTTTCAACATTATGAAGCCCTTTTTATATATTTTGACTCTGCATCAAAAGCTGAAAATATGTAGTCTCGAAGTCATTTCGAGAAATTGGCGTTTTAAGTTTATTTTCTTCGCCAATAATTGTCAGAAGTTAGAATTTCTTTCAACATTATGAAGCCCTTTTTATATATTTTGACTCTGCATCAAAAGCTGAAAATATGTAGTCTCGAAGTCATTTCGAGAAATTGACGTTTTAAGTTTCTGTTTCCA
This sequence comes from Drosophila grimshawi, assembly GCF_018153295.1. NCBI lineage: Eukaryota > Metazoa > Arthropoda > Insecta > Diptera > Drosophilidae > Drosophila > Drosophila grimshawi. The sequence continues at coordinate 85,590 of NW_025062564.1, read as the reverse complement.
AATTCAAACGGATGTATCTTCGCCAATAATTGTCAGAAGTTAGAATTTCTTTCAACATTATGAAGCCCTTTTTATATATTTTGACCCTGCATCAAGAGCTGAAAATATGTAGTCTCGAAGTCATTTCGAGAAATTGACGTTTTAAGTTTCTGTTTCCAAATTCAAACGGATGTATCTTCGCCAATAATTGTCAGAAGTTAGAATTTCTTTCAACATTATGAAGCCCTTTTCTATATATTTTGACTGTGCATCAAAAGCTGAAAATATGTAGTCTCGAAGTCATTTCGAGAAATTGACGTTTTAAGTTTCTGTTTCCAAATTCAAACGGATGTATCTTCGCCAATAATTGTCAGAAGTTAGAATTTCTTTCAACATTATGAAGCCCTTTTTATATATTTTGACTATGCATCAAAAGCTGAAAATATGTAGTCGCGAAGTCATTTCGAGAAATCGACGTTTAAAGTTTCGGTTTCCAAATTCAAACGGATGTATCTTCGCCAATAATTGTCAGAAGTTAGAATTTCTTTCAACATTATGAAGCCCTTTTTATATATTTTGACTCTGCATCAAAAGCTGAAAATATGTAGTCGCGAAGTCATTTCGAGAAATTGACGTTTTAAGTTTCGGTTTCCAAATTCAAACGGATGTATCTTCGCCAATAATTGTCAGAAGTTAGAATTTCTTTCAACATTATGAAGCCCTTTTTATATATTTTGATTCTGCATCAAATGCTGAAAATATATAGTCTTGAAGTCATTTCGAGAAATCGACGTTTTAAGTTTCTGTTTCCAAATTCAAACGGATGTATCTTCGCCAATAATTGTCAGAAGTTAGAATTTCTTTCAACATTATGAAGCCCTTTTTATATATTTTGACTCTGCATCAAAAGCTGAAAATATGTAGTCTCGAAGTCATTTCGAGAAATTGACGTTTTAAGTCTCTGTTTCCAAATTCAAACGGATGTATCTTCGCCAATAATTGTCAGAAGTTAGAATTTCTTTCAACATTATGAAGCCCTTTTTATATATTTTGACTCTGCATCAAAAGCTGAAAATATGTAGTCTCGAAGTCATTTCGAGAAATTGACGTTTTAAGTTTCTGTTTCCAAATTCAAACGAATGTATCTTCGCCAATAATTGTCAGAAGTTAGAATTTCTTTCAACATTATGAAGCCCTTTTTATATATTTTGATTCTGCATCAAAAGCTGAAAATATGTAGTCTCGAAGTCATTTCGCGAAATTGACGTTTTAAGTTTCTGTTTCCAAATTCAAACGGATGTATCTTCGCCAATAATTGTCAGAAGTTAGAATTTCTTTCAACATTATGAAGCCCTTTTTATATATTTTGACTGTGCATCAAAAGCTGAAAATTATGTAGTCTCGAAGTCATTTCGAGAAATTGACGTTCTAAGTTTCTGTTTCCAAATTCAAACGGATGTATCTTCGCCAATAATTGTCAGAAGTCTGAATTTTCTTTCAACATTATGAATCCCTTTTTATATATTTTGACTCTGCATCAAAAAGCTGAAAATGTGTAGTCTCGAAGTCATTTCGAGAAATTGACGTTTTAAGTTTTCTGTTTCCAAATTCAAATAGATGTATCTTCGCCAATAATTGTCAGAAGTTAGAATTTCTTTCAACATTATGAAGCCCTTTTTATATATTTTGATTCTGCATCAAAAGCTGAAAATATGTAGTCTCAAAGTCGTTTCGCGAAATTGACGTTTTAAGTTTCTGTTTCCAAATTCAAACGGATGTATCTTCGCCAATAATTGCCAGAAGTTAGAATTTCTTTCAACATTATGAAGCCCTTCTTATATATTTTGACTCTGCATCAAAAGCTGAAAATATGTAGTCGCGAAGTCATTTCGAGAAATTGACGTTTTAAGTTTCGGTTTCCAAATTCAAACGGATGTTTCTTCGCCAATAATTGCCAGAAGTTAGAATTTCTTTCAACATTATGAAGCCCTTTTTATATATTTTGACTCTGCATCAAAAGCTGTAGTCGCGAAGTCATTTCGAGAAATTGACGTTTAAAGTTTCGGTTTCCAAATTTAAACGGATGTATCTTCGCCAATAATTGTCAGCAGTTAGAATTTCTTTCAACATTATGAAGCCCTTTTTATATATTTTGATTCTGCATCAAAAGCTGAAAATATGTAGTCTTGAAGTCATTTCGAGAAATCGACGTTTTAAGTTTCGGTTTCCAAATTCAAACGGATGTATCTTCGCCAATAATTGTCAGAAGTTAGAATTTCTTTCAACATTATGAAGCCCTTTTTATATATTTTGATTTTGCATCAAAAGCTGAAAATATGTAGTCTCGAAGCCATTTCGAGAAATCGACGTTTTAAGTTTCTGTTTCCAAATTCAAACGGATGTTTCTTCGCCAATAATTGCCAGAAGTTAGAATTTCTTTCAACATTATGAAGCCCTTTTTAATATATTTTGACTCTGCATCAAAAGCTGAAAATATGTAGTCGCGAAGTCATTTCGAGAAATTGACGTTTTAAGTTTCGGTTTCCAAATTCAAACGGATGTATCTTCGCCAATAATTGTCAGAAGTCAGAATTTCTTTCAACAATATGAAGCCCTTTTTATATATTTTGACTCTGCGTCAAAAGCTGTAGTCGCGAAGTCATTTCGAGAAATTGACGTTTTAAGTTTCGGTTTCCAAATTCAAACGGATGTATCTTCGCCAATAATTGGCAGAAGTCAGAATTTCTTTCAACATTATGAAGCCCTTTTTATATATTTTGATTCTGCATCAAAAGCTGAAAATATGTAGTCGCGAAGTCATTTCGAGAAATTGACGTTTTAAGTTTCGGTTTCCAAATTCAAACGGATGTATCTTCGCCAATAATTGTCAGCAGTTAGAATTTCTTTCAACATTATGAAGCCCTTTTTATATATTTTGATTCTGCATCAAAAGCTGAAAATATGTAGTCTTGAAGTCATTTCGAGAAATCGACGTTTTAAGTTTCTGTTTCCAAATTCAAACGGATGTATCTTCGCCAATAATTGTCAGAAGTTAGAATTTCTTTCAACATTATGAAGCCTTTTTTATAGATTTTGATTCTGCATCAAAAGCTGAAAATATTAAGTCTCGAAGTCATTTCGAGAAATTGACGTTTTAAGTTTCTGTTTCCAAATTCAAACGGTCGTATGTTCGCCAATAATTGTCAGAAGTTAGCATTTCTTTCAACATTACGACGCCCTCTTTATATATTCCGATTCTGCATCAAAGGGCTGAAAATATGCAGTCTAGAAGTCAATTCGAGAAATTGACGTTTTAAGTTTCTGTTTCCAAATTCAAACGGTTGTATCTTCGCCAATAATTGTCAGAAGTTAGAATTTCTTTCAACATTATGAAGCCCTTTTTATATATTTTGACTCTGCATCAAAAGCTGAAAATATGTAGTCTCGAAGTCATTTCGAGAAATTGACGTTGTAAGTCTCTGTTTCCAAATTCAAACGGATGTATCTTCGCCATTAATTGTCAGAAGTTAGAATTTCTTTCAACATTATGAAGCCCTTTTTATATATTTTGACTATGCATCAAAAGCAGAAAATAAGTAGTCTCGAAGTCATTTCGAGAAATTGACGTTTTAAGTTTCTGTTTCCAAATTCAAACGGAGGTATCTTCGCCAATAATGGTCAGAAGTTAGAATGCCTTCAACATTATGAAGCCCGTTTTATATATTTTGACTCTGCATCAAAAGCTGAAAATATGTAGTCTCGAAGTCATTTCGAGAAATTGACGTTTTAAGTTTCTGTTTCCAAATTCAAACGGATGTATCTTCGCCAATAATTGTCAGAAGTTAGAATTTCTTTCAACATTATGAAGCCCTTTTTATATATTTTGACTCTGCATCAAAAGCTGAAAATATGTAGTCTCGAAGTCATTTCGAGAAATTGACGTTTTAAGTTTCTATTTCCAAATTCAAACGGATGTATCTTCGCCAATAATTGTCAGAAGTTAGAATTTCTTTCAACATTATGAAGCCCTTTTTATATATTTTGATTCTGCATCAAAAGCTGAAAATATTAAGTCTCGAAGTCATTTCGAGAAATTGACGTTTTAAGTTTCTGTTTCCAAATTCAAACGGATGTATCTTCGCCAATAATTGTCAGAAGTTAGAATTTCTTTCAACATTATGAAGCCCTTTTTATATATTTTGACCCTGCATCAAAAGCTGAAAATATGTAGTCTCGAAGTCATTTCGAGAAATTGACGTTTTAAGTTTCTGTTTCCAAATTCAAACGGATGTATCTTCGCCAATAATTGTCAGAAGTTAGAATTTCTTTCAACATTATGAAGCCCTTTTTATATATTTTGACTCTGCATCAAAAGCTGAAAATATGTAGTCTCGAAGTCATTTCGAGAAATTGACGTTTTAAGTTTCTGTTTCCAAATTCAAACGGATGTATCTTCGCCAATAATTGTCAGAAGTTAGAATTTCTTTCAACATTATGAAGACCTTTTTATATATTTTGATTCTGCATCAAAAGCTGAAAAATTATTAGTCTCGAAGTCATTCCGAGAAATCGCGGTTTAAGGTTTCTGTTTCCAAATTCAAACGGATGTATCTTTCGCCAATAAATTGTCAGAAGTTAGAGTTTCTTTCAACGTTATGAAAGCCCTTTTTATATATTTTGATTCTGCGTCAAAAGCTGAAAATATGTAGTCTCGAAGTCATTTCGAGAAATTGACGTTTTAAGTTTCTGTTTCCAAATTCAAACGGATGTATCTTCGCCAATAATTGTCAGAAGTTAGAATTTCTTTCAACATTATGAAGCCATTTTTATATATTTTGATTCTGCATCAAAAGCTGAAAATATGTAGTCTTGAAGTCATTTCGAGAAATTGACGTTTTAAGTTTCTGTTTCCAAATTCAAACGGATGTATCTTCGCCAATGATTGTCAGAAGTTAGAATTTCTTTCAACATTATGAAGCCCTTTTTATATATTTTGATTCTGCATCAAAAGCTGAAAAAATGTAGTCTCGAAGTCATTTCGAGAAATTGACGTTTTAAGTTTCTGTTTCCAAATTCAAACGGATGTATCTTCGCCAATAATTGTCAGAAGTTAGAATTTCTTTCAACATTATGAAGCCCTTTTTATATATTTTGACCCTGCATCAAAAGCTGAAAATATGTAGTCTCGAAGTCATTTCGAGAAATTGACGTTTTAAGTTTCTGTTTCCAAATTCAAACGGATGTATCTTCGCCAATAATTGTCAGAAGTTAGAATTTCTTTCAACATTATGAAGCCCTTTTTATATATTTTGACCCTGCATCAAAAGCTGAAAATATGTAGTCTCGAAGTCATTTCGAGAAATCGACGTTTTAAGTTTCTGTTTCCAAATTCAAACGGATGTATCTTTGCCAATAATTGTCAGAAGTTAGAATTTCTTTCAACATTATGAAGCCCTTTTTATATATTTTGACTATGCATCAAAAGCTGAAAATATGTAGTCGCGAAGTCATTTCGAGAAATTGACGTTTTAAGTTTCTGTTTCCAAATTCAAACGGATGTATCTTCGCCAATAATTGTCAGAAGTTAGAATTTCTTTCAACATTATGAAGCCCTTTTTATATATTTTGACTCTGCATCAAAAGCTGAAAATATGTAGTCTCGAAGTCATTTCGAGAAATTGACGTTTTAAGTTTCTGTTTCCAAATTCAAATGGATGTATCTTCGCCAATAATTGTCAGAAGTTAGAATTTCTTTCATTATTATGAAGCCCTTTTTATATATTTTGACCCTGCATCAAAAGCTAAAATATAGTCGCGAAGTCATTTCGAGAAATTGACGTTTAAAGTTTCTGTTTCCAAATTCAAACGGATGTATCTTCGCCAATAATTGGCAGAAGTCAGAATTTCTTTCAACATTATGAACCCCTTTTTATATATTTTGATTCTGCATCAAAAGCTGCAAATATGTAGTCTCGAAGTCGTTTCGCGAAATTGACGTTTTAAGTTTCTGTTTCCAAATTCAAACGGATGTATCTTCGCCAATAATTGCCAGAAGTTAGAATTTCTTTCAACATTATGAAGCCCTTTTTATATATTTTGACTCTGCATCAAAAGCTGAAAATATGTAGTCTCGAAGTCATTTCGAGAAATCGACGTTTTAAGTTTCTGTTTCCAAATTCAAACGGATGTATCTTCGCCAATAATTGTCAGAAGTTAGAATTTCTTTCAACATTATGAAGCCCTTTTTATATATTTTGACTCTGCATCAAAAGCTGAAAATATGTAGTCTCGAAGTCATTTCGAGAAATTGACGTTTCAAGTTTCTGTTTCCAAATTCAAACGGATGTATCTTCGCCAATAATTGTCAGAAGTTAGAATTTCTTTCAACATTGTGAAGCCCTTTTTATATATTTTGACCCTGCATCAAAACTGAAAATATGTAGTCTCGAAGTCATTTCGAGAAATTGACGTTTTTAAGTTTCTGTTTCCAAATTCAAACGGATGTATCTTCGCCAATAATTGTCAGAAGTTAGAATTTCTTTCAACATTATGAAGCCCTTTTTATATATTTTGACTCTGCATCAAAAGCTGAAAATATGTAGTCTCGAAGTCATTTCGAGAAATTGACGTTTTAAGTTTCTGTTTCCAAATTCAAACGGATGTTTCTTCGCCAATAATTGTCAGAAGTTAGAATTTCTTTCAACATTATGAAGCCCTTTTTATATATTTTGATTCTGTATCAAAAGCTGAAAATATGTAGTCTCGAAGTCATTTCGAGAAATCGACGTTTTAAGTTTCTGTTTCCAAATTCAAACGGATGTATCTTCGCCAATAATTGTCAGAAGTTAGAATTTCTTTCAACATTATGAAGCCCTTTTTATATATTTTGACTCTGCATCAAAAGCTGAAAATATGTAGTCTCGAAGTCATTTCGAGAAATTGACGTTTTAAGTTTCTGTTTCCAAATTCAAATGGATGTATCTTCGCCAATAATTGTCAGAAGTTAGAATTTCTTTCAACATTGTGAAGCCCTTTTTATATATTTTGACCCTGCATCAAAACTGAAAATATGTAGTCTCGAAGTCATTTCGAGAAATTGACGTTTTAAGTTTCTGTTTCCAAATTCAAACGGATGTTTCTTCGCCAATAATTGTCAGAAGTTAGAATTTCTTTCAACATTATGAAGCCCTTTTTATATATTTTGACTCTGCATCAAAAGCTGAAAATATGTAGTCGCGAAGTCATTTCGAGAAATTGACGTTTTAAGTTTCGGTTTCCAAATTCAAACGGATGTTTCTTCGCCAATAATTGCCAGAAGTTAGAATTTCTTTCAACATTATGAAGCCCTTTTTATATATTTTGATTCTGTATCAAAAGCTGAAAATATGTAGTCTCGAAGTCATTTCGAGAAATCGACGTTTTAAGTTTCTGTTTCCAAATTCAAACGAATGTATCTTCGCCAATAATTGTCAGAAGTTAGAATTTCTTTCAACATTATGAAGCCCTTTTTATATATTTTGACTCTGCATCAAAAGCTGAAAATATGTAGTCTCGAAGTCATTTCGAGAAATTTACGTTTCAAGTTTCTGTTTCCAAATTGAAATGGATGTATCTTCGCCAATAATTGTCAGAAGTTAGAATTTCTTTCAACATTGTGAAGCCCTTTTTATATATTTTGACCCTGCATCAAAACTGAAAATATGTAGTCTCGAAGTCATTTCGAGAAATTGACGTTTTTAAGTTTCTGTTTCCAAATTCAAACGGATGTATCTTCGCCAATAATTGTCAGAAGTTAGAATTTCTTTCAACATTGTGAAGCCCTTTTTATATATTTTGACTCTGCATCAAAAGCTGAAAATATGTAGTCTCGAAGTCATTTCGAGAAATTGACGTTTTAAGTTTCTGTTTCCAAATTCAAACGGATGTTTCTTCGCCAATAATTGTCAGAAGTTAGAATTTCTTTCAACATTATGAAGCCCTTTTTATATATTTTGACTCTGCATCAAAAGCTGAAAATATGTAGTCTCGAAGTCATTTCGAGAAATTGGCGTTTTAAGTTTATTTTCTTCGCCAATAATTGTCAGAAGTTAGAATTTCTTTCAACATTATGAAGCCCTTTTTATATATTTTGACTCTGCATCAAAAGCTGAAATTATGTAGTCTCGAAGTCATTTCGAGAAATTGACGTTTTAAGTTTCTGTTTCCAAATTCAAATGGATGTATCTTCGCCAATAATTGTCAGAAGTTAGAATTTCTTTCAACATTATGAAGCCCTTTTTATATATTTTGACCCTGCATCAAAAGCTGAAAATATGTAGTCTCGAAGTCATTTCGAGAAATTGACGTTTTAAGTTTCTGTTTCCAAATTCAAACGGATGTATCTTCGCCTATAATTGTCAGAAGTTAGAATTTCTTTCAACCTTATGAAGCCCTTTTTATATATTTTGACTGTGCATCAAAAGCTGAAAATATGTAGTCTCGAAGTCATTTCGAGAAATCGACGTTTTAAGTTTCTGTTTCCAAATTCAAACGGATGTATCTTCGCCAATAATTGTCAGAAGTTAGAATTTCTTTCAACATTATGAAGCCCTTTTTATATATTTTGACTATGCATCAAAAGCTGAAAATATGTAGTCGCGAAGTCATTTCGAGAAATCGACGTTTAAAGTTTCGGTTTCCAAATTCAAACGGATGTATCTTCGCCAATAATTGTCAGAAGTTAGAATTTCTTTCAACATTATGAAGCCCTTTTTATATATTTTGACTCTGCATCAAAAGCTGAAAATATGTAGTCGCGAAGTCATTTCGAGAAATTGACGTTTTAAGTTTCGGTTTCCAAATTCAAACGGATGTATCTTCGCCAATAATTGTCAGAAGTTAGAATTTCTTTCAACATTATGAAGCCCTTTTTATATATTTTGATTCTGCATCAAATGCTGAAAATATATTGTCTCGAAGTCATTTCGAGAAATCGACGTTTTAAGTTTCTGTTTCCAAATTCAAACGGATGTATCTTCGCCAATAATTGTCAGAAGTTAGAATTTCTTTCAACATTATGAAGCCCTTTTTATATATTTTGACCCTGCATCAAAAGCTGAAAATATGTAGTCTCGAAGTCATTTCGCGAAATTGACGTTTTAAGTTTCTGTTTCCAAATTCAAACGGATGTATCTTCGCCAATAATTGTCAGAAGTTAGAATTTCTTTCAACATTATGAAGCCCTTTTTATATATTTTGACTCTGCATCAAAAGCTGAAAATATGTAGTCTCGAAGTCATTTCGAGAAATCGACGTTTTAAGTTTCTGTTTCCAAATTCAAACGGATGTATCTTCGCCAATAATTGTCAGAAGTTAGAATTTCTTTCAACATTATGAAGCCCTTTTTATATATTTTGACTCTGCATCAAAAGCTGAAAATATGTAGTCTCGAAGTCATTTCGAGAAATTGACGTTTTAAGTTTCTGTTTCCAAATTCAAACGGATGTATCTTCGCCAATAATTGTCAGAAGTTAGAATTTCTTTCAACATTATGAAGCCCTTTTTATATATTTTGACTCTGCATCAAAAGCTGAAAATATGTAGTCTCGAAGTCATTTCGAGAAATTGACGTTTTAAGTTTCTGTTTCCAAATTCAAACGGATGTATCTTCGCCAATAATTGTCAGAAGTTAGAATTTCTTTCAACATTATGAAGCCCTTTTTATATATTTTGACTCTGCATCAAAAGCTGAAAATATGTAGTCGCGAAGTCATTTCGAGAAATTGACGTTTTAAGTTTCGGTTTCCAAATTCAAACGGATGTATCTTCGCCAATAATTGCCAGAAGTTAGAATTTCTTTCAACATTATGAAGCCCTTTTTATATATTTTGACTCTGCATCAAAAGCTGAAAATATGTAGTCGCGAAGTCATTTCGAGAAATTGACGTTTTAAGTTTCGGTTTCCAAATTCAAACGGATGTTTCTTCGCCAATAATTGCCAGAAGTTAGAATTTCTTTCAACATTATGAAGCCCTTTTTATATATTTTGACTCTGCATCAAAAGCTGTAGTCGCGAAGTCATTTCGAGAAATTGACGTTTAAAGTTTCGGTTTCCAAATTCAAACGGATGTATCTTCGCCAATAATTGTCAGCAGTTAGAATTTCTTTCAACATTATGAAGCCCTTTTTATATATTTTGATTCTGCATCAAAAGCTGAAAATATGTAGTCTTGAAGTCATTTCGAGAAATCGACGTTTTAAGTTTCTGTTTCCAAATTCAAACGGATGTATCTTCGCCAATAATTGTCAGAAGTTAGAATTTCTTTCAACATTATGAAGCCCTTTTTATATATTTTGATTCTGCATCAAAAGCTGAAAATATGTAGTCTTGAAGTCATTTCGAGAAATCGACGTTTTAAGTTTCTGTTTCCAAATTCAAACGGATGTTTCTTCGCCAATAATTGCCAGAAGTTAGAATTTCTTTCAACATTATGAAGCCCTTTTAATATATTTTGACTCTGCATCAAAAGCTGAAAATATGTAGTCGCGAAGTCATTTCGAGAAATTGACGTTTTAAGTTTCGGTTTCCAAATTCAAACGGATGTATCTTCGCCAATAATTGTCAGAAGTCAGAATTTCTTTCAACAATATGAAGCCCTTTTTATATATTTTGACTCTGCGTCAAAAGCTGTAGTCGCGAAGTCATTTCGAGAAATTGACGTTTAAAGTTTCGGTTTCCAAATTCAAACGGATGTATCTTCGCCAATAATTGGCAGAAGTCAGAATTTCTTTCAACATTATGAAGCCCTTTTTATATATTTTGACTCTGCATCAAAAGCTGAAAATATGTAGTCTTGAAGTCATTTCGAGAAATTGACGTTTTAAGTTTCGGTTTCCAAATTCAAACGGATGTATCTTCGCCAATAATTGTCAGCAGTTAGAATTTCTTTCAACATTATGAAGCCCTTTTTATATATTTTGATTCTGCATCAAAAGCTGAAAATATGTAGTCTTGAAGTCATTTCGAGAAATCGACGTTTTAAGTTTCTGTTTCCAAATTCAAACGGATGTATCTTCGCCAATAATTGTCAGAAGTTAGAATTTCTTTCAACATTGTGAAGCCCTTTTTATATATTTTGACCCTGCATCAAAAGCTGAAAATATTAAGTCTCGAAGTCATTTCGAGAAATTGACGTTTGAAGTTTCTGTTTCCAAATTCAAACGGATGTATCTTCGCCAATAATTGTCAGAAGTTAGAATTTCTTTCAACATTGTGAAGCCCTTTTTATATATTTTGACCCTGCATCAAAACTGATAATATGTAGTCTCGAAGTCATTTCGAGAAATTGACGTTTTAAGTTTCTGTTTCCAAATTCAAACGGATGTATCTTCGCCAATAATTGTCAGAAGTTAGAATTTCTTTCAACATTATGAAGCCCTTTTTATATATTTTGACTCTGCATCAAAAGCTGAAAATATGTAGTCTTGAAGTCATTTCGAGAAATTGACGTTTTAAGTTTCTATTTCCAAATTCAAACGGATGTATCTTCGCCAATAATTGTCAGAAGTTAGAATTTCTTTCAACATTATGAAGCCCATTTTATATATTTTGATTCTGCATCAAAAGCTGAAAATATTAAGTCTCGAAGTCATTTCGAGAAATTGACGTTTTAAGTTTCTGTTTCCAAATTCAAACGGATGTATCTTCGCCAATAATTGTCAGAAGTTAGAATTTCTTTCAACATTATGAAGCCCTTTTTATATATTTTGACCCTGCATCAAAAGCTGAAAATATGTAGTCTCGAAGTCATTTCGAGAAATTGACGTTTTAAGTTTCTGTTTCCAAATTCAAACGGATGTATCTTCGCCAATAATTGTCAGAAGTTAGAATTTCTTTCAACATTATGAAGCCCTTTTTATATATTTTGACTCTGCATCAAAAGCTGAAAATATGAAGTCTCGAAGTCATTTCGAGAAATTGACGTTTTAAGTTTCTGTTTCCAAATTCAAACGGATGTATCTTCGCCAATAATTGTCAGAAGTTAGAATTTCTTTCAACATTATGAAGACCTTTTTATATATTTTGATTCTGCATCAAAAGCTGAAAATATGTAGTCTCGAAGTCATTTCGAGAAATTGACGTTTTAAGTTTCTGTTTCCAAATTCAAACGGATGTATCTTTCGCCAATAAATTGTCAGAAGTTAGAGTTTCTTTCAACGTTATGAAAGCCCTTTTTATATATTTTGATTCTGCGTCAAAAGCTGAAAATATGTAGTCTCGAAGTCATTTCGAGAAATTGACGTTTTAAGTTTCTGTTTCCAAATTCAAATGGATGTATCTTCGCCAATAATTGTCAGAAGTTAGAATTTCTTTCAACATTATGAAGCCCTTTTTATATATTTTGATCCTGCATCAAAAGCTGAAAATATGTAGTCTCGAAGTCATTTCGAGAAATTGACGTTTTAAGTTTCTGTTTCCAAATTCAAACGGATGTATCTTCGCCAATAATTGTCAGAAGTTAGAATTTCTTTCAACATTATGAAGCCCTTTTTATATATTTTGACTCTGCATCAAAAGCTGAAAATATGTAGTCTCGAAGTCATTTCGAGAAATTGACGTTTTAAGTTTCTGTTTCCAAATTCAAACGGATGTATCTTCGCCAATAATTGTCAGAAGTTAGAATTTCTTTCAACATTATGAAGCCCTTTTTATATATTTTGACCCTGCATCAAAAGCTGAAAATATGTAGTCTCGAAGTCATTTCGAGAAATTGACGTTTTAAGTTTCTGTTTCCAAATTCAAACGGATGTATCTTCGCCAATAATTGTCAGAAGTTAGAATTTCTTTCAACATTATGAAGCCCTTTTTATATATTTTGACCCTGCATCAAGAGCTGAAAATATGTAGTCTCGAAGTCATTTCGAGAAATTGACGTTTTAAGTTTCTGTTTCCAAATTCAAATGGATGTATCTTCGCCAATAATTGTAAGAAGTTAGAATTTCTTTCATTATTATGAAGCCCTTTTTATATATTTTGACCCTGCATCAAAAGCTGAAAGTCGGTAGTCTCGAAGTCATTTCGAGAAATTGACGTTTAAAGTTTCTGTTTCCAAATTCAAACGGATGTATCTTCGCCAATAATTGGCAGAAGTCAGAATTTCTTTCAACATTATGAAGCCCTTTTTATATATTTTGACTCTGCATCAAAAGCTGAAAATATGTAGTCTCGAAGTCATTTCGCGAAATTGACGTTTTAAGTTTATGTTTCCAAATTCAAACGGATGTATCTTCGCCAATAATTGCCAGAAGTTAGAATTTCTTTCAACATTATGAAGCCCTTTTTATATATTTTGACTCTGCATCAAAAGCTGAAAATATGTAGTCGCGAAGTCATTTCGAGAAATTGACGTTTTAAGTTTCGGTTTCCAAATTCAAACGGATGTTTCTTCGCCAATAATTGCCAGAAGTTAGAATTTCTTTCAACATTATGAAGCCCTTTTTATATATTTTGACTCTGCATCAAAAGCTGTAGTCGCGAAGTCATTTCGAGAAATTGACGTTTAAAGTTTCGGTTTCCAAATTCAAACGGATGTATCTTCGCCAATAATTGTCAGCAGTTAGAATTTCTTTCAACATTATGAAGCCCTTTTTATATATTTTGATTCTGCATCAAAAGCTGAAAATATGTAGTCTTGAAGTCATTTCGAGAAATCGACGTTTTAAGTTTCTGTTACCAAATTCAAACGGATGTATCTTCGCCAATAATTGTCAGAAGTTAGAATTTCTTTCAACATTATGAAGCCCTTTTTATATATTTTGATTCTGCATCAAAAGCTGAAAATATGTAGTCTTGAAGTCATTTCGAGAAATCGGCGTTTTAAGTTTCTGTTTCCAAATTCAAACGGATGTTTCTTCGCCAATAATTGCCAGAAGTTAGAATTTCTTTCAACATTATGAAGCCCTTTTTATATATTTTGACTCTGCATCAAAAGCTGAAAATATGTAGTCGCGAAGTCATTTCGAGAAATTGACGTTTTAAGTTTCGGTTTCCAAATTCAAACGGATGTATCTTCGCCAATAATTGTCAGAAGTCAGAATTTCTTTCAACAATATGAAGCCCTTTTTATATATTTTGACTCTGCGTCAAAAGCTGAAAATATGTAGTCTCGAAGTCATTTCGAGAAATTGACGTTTTAAGTTTCTGTTTCCAAATTCAAATGGATGTATCTTCGCCAATAATTGTAAGAAGTTAGAATTTCTTTCATTATTATGAAGCCCTTTTTATATATTTTGACCCTGCATCAAAAGCTAAAGTCGCGAAGTCATTTCGAGAAATTGACGTTTAAAGTTTCTGTTTCCAAATTCAAACGGATGTATCTTCGCCAATAATTGGCAGAAGTCAGAATTTCTTTCAACATTATGAAGCCCTTTTTATATATTTTGACTCTGCATCAAAAGCTGAAAATATGTAGTCTCAAAGTCGTTTCGCGAAATTGACGTTTTAAGTTTATGTTTCCAAATTCAAACGGATGTATCTTCGCCAATAATTGCCAGAAGTTAGAATTTCTTTCAACATTATGAAGCCCTTTTTATATATTTTGACCCTGCATCAAAAGCTGTAGTCGCGAAGTCATTTCGAGAAATTGACGTTTAAAGTTTCGGTTTCCAAATTCAAACGGATGTATCTTCGCCAATAATTGTCAGCAGTTAGAATTTCTTTCAACATTATGAAGCCCTTTTTATATATTTTGACTCTGCATCAAAAGCTGAAAATATGTAGTCTTGAAGTCATTTCGAGAAATCGACGTTTTAAGTTTCTGTTTCCAAATTCAAACGGATGTATCTTCGCCAATAATTGTCAGAAGTTAGAATTTCTTTCAACATTATGAAGCCCTTTTTATATATTTTGATTCTGCATCAAAAGCTGAAAATATGTAGTCTTGAAGTCATTTCGAGAAATCGACGTTTTAAGTTTCTGTTTCCAAATTCAAACGGATGTTTCTTCGCCAATAATTGCCAGAAGTTAGAACTTCTTTCAACATTATGAAGCCCTTTTTATATATTTTGACTCTGCATCAAAAGCTGAAAATATGTAGTCGCGAAGTCATTTCGAGAAATTGACGTTTTAAGTTTCGGTTTCCAAATTCAAACGGATGTATCTTCGCCAATAATTGTCAGAAGTCAGAATTTCTTTCAACAATATGAAGCCCTTTTTATATATTTTGACTCTGCATCAAAAGCTGAAAATATGTAGTCGCGAAGTCATTTCGAGAAATTGACGTTTTAAGTTTCTGTTTCCAAATTCAAACGGATGTATCTTCGCCAATAATTGTCAGAAGTCAGAATTTCTTTCAACATTATGAAGCCCTTTTTATATTTTTTGACTCTGCATCAAAAGCTGAAAATATGTAGTCTCAAAGTCATTTCGAGAAATCGACGTTTTAAGTTTCTGTTTCTAAATTCAAACGGATGTATCTTCGCCAATAATTGTCAGAAGTTAGAATTTCTTTCAACATTATGAAGCCCTTTTTATATATTTTGACTCTGCATCAAAAGCTGAAAATATGTAGTCTCGAAGTCATTTCGAGATAGTGGCGTTTTAAGTTTCTGTTTCCAAATTCAAACGGATGTATCTTCGCCAATAATTGTCAGAAGTTAGAATTTCTTTCAACATTATGAAGCCCTTTTTATATATTTTGACTCTGCATCAAAAGCTGAAAATATGTAGTCGCGAAGTCATTTCGAGAAATTGACGTTTTAAGTTTCGGTTTCCAAATTCAAACGGATGTATCTTCGCCAATAATTGTCAGAAGTCAGAATTTCTTTCAACAATATGAAGCCCTTTTTATATATTTTGACTCTGCGTCAAAAGCTGAAAATATGTAGTCTCGAAGTCATTTCGAGAAATTGACGTTTTAAGTTTCTGTTTCCAAATTCAAATGGATGTATCTTCGCCAATAATTGTAAGAAGTTAGAATTTCTTTCATTATTATGAAGCCCTTTTTATATATTTTGACCCTGCATCAAAAGCTAAAGTCGCGAAGTCATTTCGAGAAATTGACGTTTAAAGTTTCTGTTTCCAAATTCAAACGGATGTATCTTCGCCAATAATTGGCAGAAGTCAGAATTTCTTTCAACATTATGAAGCCCTTTTTATATATTTTGACTCTGCATCAAAAGCTGAAAATATGTAGTCTCAAAGTCGTTTCGCGAAATTGACGTTTTAAGTTTATGTTTCCAAATTCAAACGGATGTATCTTCGCCAATAATTGCCAGAAGTTAGAATTTCTTTCAACATTATGAAGCCCTTTTTATATATTTTGACTCTGCATCAAAAGCTGAAAATATGTAGTCGCGAAGTCATTTCGAGAAATTGACGTTTAAAGTTTCCAAATTCAAACGGATGTATCTTCGCCAATAATTGTCAGCAGTTAGAATTTCTTTCAACATTATGAAGCCCTTTTTATATATTTTGATTCTGCATCAAAAGCTGAAAATATGTAGTCTTGAAGTCATTTCGAGAAATCGACGTTTTAAGTTTCTGTTTCCAAATTCAAACGGATGTATCTTCGCCAATAATTGTCAGAAGTTAGAATTTCTTTCAACATTATGAAGCCCTTTTTATATATTTTGATTCTGCATCAAAAGCTGAAAATATGTAGTCTTGAAGTCATTTCGAGAAATCGACGTTTTAAGTTTCTGTTTCCAAATTCAAACGGATGTTTCTTCGCCAATAATTGCCAGAAGTTAGAACTTTCTTTCAACATTATGAAGCCCTTTTTATATATTTTGACTCTGCATCAAAAGCTGAAAATATGTAGTCGCGAAGTCATTTCGAGAAATTGACGTTTTAAGTTTCGGTTTCCAAATTCAAACGGATGTATCTTCGCCAATAATTGTCAGAAGTCAGAATTTCTTTCAACAATATGAAGCCCTTTTTATATATTTTGACTCTGCGTCAAAAGCTGTAGTCGCGAAGTCATTTCGAGAAATTGACGTTTTAAGTTTCGGTTTCCAAATTCAAACGGATGTATCTTCTCCAATAATTGGCAGAAGTCAGAATTTCTTTCAACATTATGAAGCCCTTTTTATATATTTTGACTCTGCATCAAAAGCTGAAAATATGTAGTCGCGAAGTCATTTCGAGAAATTGACGTTTTAAGTTTCGGTTTCCAAATTCAAATGGATGTATCTTCGCCAATAATTGTCAGCAGTTAGGATTTCTTTCAACATTATGAAGCCCTTTTTATATATTTTGACTCTGCATCAAGAGCTGAAGATATGTAGTCTTGAAGTCATTTCGAGAAATCGACGTTTTAAGTTTCTGTTTCCAAATTCAAACGGATGTATCTTCGCCAATAATTGTCAGAAGTTAGAATTTCTTTCAACATTATGAAGCCCTTTTTATATATTTTGACTATGCAGCAAAAGCTGAAAATATGTAGTCTCGAAGTCATTTCGAGAAATTGACGTTTTAAGTTTCTGTTTCCAAATTCAAACGGATGTATCTTCGCCAATAATTGTCAGAAGTTAGAATTTCTTTCAACATTATGAAGCCCTTTTTATATATTTTGACTCTGCATCAAAAGCTGAAAATATGTAGTCTCGAAGTCATTTCGAGAAATTGACGTTTTAAGTTTCTGTTTCCAAATTCAAATGAATGTATCTTCGCCAATAATTGTAAGAAGTTAGAATTTCTTTCATTATTATGAAGCCCTTTTTATATATTTTGACCCTGCATCAAAAGCTAAAGTCGCGAAGTCATTTCGAGAAATTGACGTTTAAAGTTTCTGTTTCCAAATTCAAACGGATGTATCTTCGCCAATAATTGGCAGAAGTCAGAATTTCTTTCAACATTATGAAGCCCTTTTTATATATTTTGACTCTGCATCAAAAGCTGAAAATATGTAGTCTCGAAGTCATTTCGAGAAATTGACGTTTTAAGTTTCTGTTTCCAAATTCAAACGGATGTATCTTCGCCAATAATTGTCAGAAGTTAGAATTTCTTTCAACATTATGAAGCCCTTTTTATATATTTTGACTCTGCATCAAAAGCTGAAAATATGTAGTCGCGAAGTCATTTCGAGAAATTGACGTTTTAAGTTTCGGTTTCCAAATTCAAACGGATGTTTCTTCGCCAATAATTGCCAGAAGTTAGAATTTCTTTCAACATTATGAAGCCCTTTTTATATATTTTGACTCTGCATCAAAAGCTGTAGTCGCGAAGTCATTTCGAGAAATTGACGTTTTAAGTTTCGGTTTCCAAATTCAAACGGATGTATCTTCGCCAATAATTGTCAGAAGTCAGAATTTCTTTCAACAATATGAAGCCCTTTTTATATATTTTGACTCTGCGTCAAAAGCTGTAGTCGCGAGGTCATTTCGAGAAATTGACGTTTAAAGTTTCTGTTTCCAAATTCAAATGGATGTATCTTCGCCAATAATTGGCAGAAGTCAGAATTTCTTTCAACATTATGAAGCCCTTTTTATATATTTTGATTCTGCATCAAAAGCTGAAAATATGTAGTCTTGAAGTCATTTCGAGAAATCGACGTTTTAAGTTTCGGTTTCCAAATTCAAACGGATGTATCTTCGCCAATAATTGTCAGCAGTTAGAATTTCTTTCAACATTATGAAGCCCTTTTTATATATTTTGATTCTGCATCAAAAGCTGAAAATATGTAGTCTTGAAGTCATTTCGAGAAATCGACGCTTTAAGTTTCTGTTTCCAAATTCAAACGGATGTATCTTCGCCAATAATTGTCAGAAGTTAGAATTTCTTTCAACATTATGAAGCCTTTTTTATATATTTTGATTCTGCATCAAAAGCTGAAAATATTAAGTCTCGAAGTCATTTCGAGAAATTGACGTTTTAAGTTTCTGTTTCCAAATTCAAACGGATGTATCTTCGCCAATAATTGTCAGAAGTTAGAATTTCTTTCAACATTGTGAAGCCCTTTTTATATATTTTGACCCTACATCAAAACTGAAAATATGTAGTCTCGAAGTCATTTCGAGAAATTGACGTTTTAAGTTTCTGTTTCCAAATTCAAACGGATGTATCTTCGCCAATAATTGTCAGAAGTTAGAATTTCTTTCAACATTATGAAGCCCTTTTTATATATTTTGACTCTGCATCAAAAGCTGAAAATATGTAGTCGCGAAGTCATTTCGAGAAATTGACGTTTTAAGTTTCGGTTTCCAAATTCAAACGGATGTTTCTTCGCCAATAATTGTCAGAAGTTAGAATTTCTTTCAACATTATGAAGCCCTTTTTATATATTTTGATTCTGCATCAAATGCTGAAAATATATAGTCTCGAAGCCATTCCGCGAAATTGACGTTTTAAGTTTCTGTTTCCAAATTCAAACGGATGTATCTTCGCCAATAATTGTCAGAAGTTAGAATTTCTTTCAACATTATGAAGCCCTTTTTATATATTTTGACCCTGCATCAAAAGCTGAAAATATGTAGTCTCGAAGTCATTTCGAGAAATTGACGTTTTAAGTTTCTGTTTCCAAATTCAAATGGATGTATCTTCGCCAATAATTGTCAGAAGTTAGAATTTCTTTCAACATTATGAAGCCCGTTTTATATATTTTGACCCTGCATCAAAAGCTGAAAATATGTAGTCTCGAAGTCATTTCGAGAAATCGACGTTTTAAGTTTCTGTTTCCAAATTCAAACGGATGTATCTTCGCCAATAATTGTCAGAAGTTAGAATTTCTTTCAACATTATGAAGCCCTTTTTATATATTTTGATTCTGCATCAAAAGCTGAAAATATGTAGTCTTGAAGTCATTTCGAGAAATCGACGTTTTAAGTTTCTGTTTCCAAATTCAAACGGATGTTTCTTCGCCAATAATTGTCAGAAGTTAGAATTTCTTTCAACATTATGAAGCCCTTTTTATATATTTTGACCCTGCATCAAAAGCTGAAAATATGTAGTCTCGAAGTCATTTCGAGAAATTGACGTTTTAAGTTTCGGTTTCCAAATTCAAACGGATGTATCTTCGCCAATAATTGTCAGAAGTCAGAATTTCTTTCAACAATATGAAGCCCTTTTTATATATTTTGACTCTGCGTCAAAAGCTGTAGTCGCGAAGTCATTTCGAGAAATTGACGTTTAAAGTTTCGGTTTCCAAATTCAAACGGATGTATCTTCGCCAATAATTGGCAGAAGTCAGAATTTCTTTCAACATTATGAAGCCCTTTTTATATATTTTGACTCTGCATCAAAAGCTGAAAATATGTAGTCTTGAAGTCATTTCGAGAAATTGACGTTTTAAGTTTCGGTTTCCAAATTCAAACGGATGTATCTTCGCCAATAATTGTCAGCAGTTAGAATTTCTTTCAACATTATGAAGCCCTTTTTATATATTTTGATTCTGCATCAAAAGCTGAAAATATGTAGTCTTGAAGTCATTTCGAGAAATCGACGTTTTAAGTTTCTGTTTCCAAATTCAAACGGATGTATCTTCGCCAATAATTGTCAGAAGTTAGAATTTCTTTCAACATTATGAAGCCTTTTTTATATATTTTGATTCTGCATCAAAAGCTGAAAATATTAAGTCTCGAAGTCATTTCGAGAAATTGACGTTTTAAGTTTCTGTTTCCAAATTCAAACGGATGTATCTTCGCCAATAATTGTCAGAAGTTAGAATTTCTTTCAACATTGTGAAGCCCTTTTTATATATTTTGACCCTACATCAAAACTGAAAATATGTAGTCTCGAAGTCATTTCGAGAAATTGACGTTTTAAGTTTCTGTTTCCAAATTCAAACGGATGTATCTTCGCCAATAATTGTCAGAAGTTAGAATTTCTTTCAACATTATGAAGCCCTTTTTATATATTTTGACTCTGCATCAAAAGCTGAAAATATGTAGTCGCGAAGTCATTTCGAGAAATTGACGTTTTAAGTTTCGGTTTCCAAATTCAAACGGATGTTTCTTCGCCAATAATTGTCAGAAGTTAGAATTTCTTTCAACATTATGAAGCCCTTTTTATATATTTTGATTCTGCATCAAAAGCTGAAAATAAGTAGTCTCGAAGTCATTTGGAGAAATTGACGTTTTAAGTTTCTGTTTCCAAATTCAAATGGATGTATCTTCGCCAATAATTGTCAGAAGTTAGAATTTCTTTCAACATTATGAAGCCCGTTTTATATATTTTGACCCTGCATCAAAAGCTGAAAATATGTAGTCTCGAAGTCATTTCGAGAAATTGACGTTTTAAGTTTCTGTTTCCAAATTCAAATGGATGTATCTTCGCCAATAATTGTCAGAAGTTAGAATTTCTTTCAACATTATGAAGCCCGTTTTATATATTTTGACCCTGCATCAAAAGCTGAAAATATGTAGTCTCGAAGTCATTTCGAGAAATTGACGTTTTAAGTTTCTGTTTCCATATTCAAACGGATGTATCTTCGCCAATAATTGTCAGAAGTTAGAATTTCTTTCAACATTATGAAGCCCTTTTTATATATTTTGACTCTGCATCAAAAGCTGAAAATATGTAGTCTCGAAGTCATTTCGAGAAATTGACGTTTTAAGTTTCTGTTTCCAAATTCAAATGGATGTATCTTCGCCAATAATTGTCAGAAGTTAGAATTTCTTTCAACATTATGAACCCCTTTTTATATATTTTGATTCTGCATCAAAAGCTGAAAATATTAAGTCTCGAAGTCATTTCGAGAAATTGACGTTTTAAGTTTCTGTTTCCAAATTCAAACGGATGTATCTTCGCCAATAATTGTCAGAAGTTAGAATTTCTTTCAACATTATGAAGCCCTTTTTATATATTTTGACTCTGCATCAAAAGCTGAAAATATGTAGTCTCGAAGTCATTTCGAGAAATTGACGTTTTAAGTTTCTGTTTCCAAACTCAAACGGATGTATCTTCGCCAATAATTGTCAGAAGTTAAAATTCTTTCAACATTATGAAGCCCGTTTTATATATTTTGACTCTGAATCAAAAGCTGAAAATATGTAGTCGCGAAGTCATTTCGAGAAATTGACGTTTTACGCTTCGGTTCCACATTCAAACGGACGTATCTTCGCCAATAATTGTCAGAAGTTAGAATTTCTTTCAACACTATGAAAACCTTTTTATATATTTTGATTCTGCATCAAAAGCTGAAAATATGTAGTCTCGAAGTCATTTCGAGAAATCGACGTTTTAAGTTTCTGTTTCCAAATTCAAACGGATGTATCTTCGCCAATAATTGTCAGAAGTTAGAGTTTCTTTCAACATTATGAAGCCCTTTTTATATATTTTGATTCTGCGTCCAAAGCTGAAAATATGTAGTCTCGAAGTCATTTCGAGAAATTGACGTTTTAAGTTTCTGTTTCCAAATTCAAACGGATGTATCTTCGCCAATAATTGTCAGAAGTTAGAATATCTTTCAACATTATGAAGCCATTTTTATATATTTTGATTCTGCATCAAAAGCTGAAAATATGTAGTCTCGAAGTCATTTCGAGAAATTGACGTTTTAAGTTTCTGTTTCCAAATTCAAACGGATGTATCTTCGCCAATGATTGTCAGAAGTTAGAATTTCTTTCAACATTATGAAGCCCTTTTTATATATTTTGATTCTGCATCAAAAGCTGAAAAAATGTAGTCTCGAAGTCATTTCGAGAAATTGACGTTTTAAGTTTCTGTTTCCAAATTCAAACGGATGTATCTTCGCCAATAATTGTCAGAAGTTAGAATTTCTTTCAACATTATGAAGCCCTTTTTATATATTTTGACCCTGCATCAAAAGCTGAAAATATGTAGTCTCGAAGTCATTTCGAGAAATTGACGTTTTAAGTTTCGGTTTCCAAATTCAAACGGATGTATCTTCGCCAATAATTGTCAGAAGTTAAAATTTCTTTCAACATTATGAAGCCCTTTTTATATATTTTGACTCTGCATCAAAAGCTGAAAATATGTAGTCGCGAAGTCATTTCGAGAAATTGACGTTTTAAGTTTCGGTTCCAAATTCAAACGGATGTATCTTCGCCAATAATTGTCAGAAGTTAGAATTTCTTTCAACACTATGAAAACCTTTTTATATATTTTGATTCTGCATCAAAAGCTGAAAATATGTAGTCTCGAAGTCATTTCGAGAAATCGACGTTTTAAGTTTCTGTTTCCAAATTCAAACGGATGTATCTTCGCCAATAATTGTCAGAAGTTAGAGTTTCTTTCAACATTATGAAGCCCTTTTTATATATTTTGATTCTGCGTCAAAAGCTGAAAATATGTAGTCTCGAAGTCATTTCGAGAAATTGACGTTTTAAGTTTCTGTTTCCAAATTCAAACGGATGTATCTTCGCCAATAATTGTCAGAAGTTAGAATATCTTTCAACATTATGAAGCCCTTTTTATATATTTTGATTCTGCATCAAAAGCTGAAAATATGTAGTCTCGAAGTCATTTCGAGAAATTGACGTTTTAAGTTTCTGTTTCCAAATTCAAACGGATGTATCTTCGCCAATGATTGTCAGAAGTTAGAATTTCTTTCAACATTATGAAGCCCTTTTTATATATTTTGATTCTGCATCAAAAGCTGAAAAAATGTAGTCTCGAAGTCATTTCGAGAAATTGACGTTTTAAGTTTCTGTTTCCAAATTCAAACGGATGTATCTTCGCCAATAATTGTCAGAAGTTAGAATTTCTTTCAACATTATGAAGCCCTTTTTATATATTTTGACCCTGCATCAAAAGCTGAAAATATGTAGTCTCGAAGTCATTTCGAGAAATTGACGTTTTAAGTTTCTGTTTCCAAATTCAAACGGATGTATCTTCGCCAATAATTGGCAGAAGTCAGAATTTCTTTCAACATTATGAAGCCCTTTTTATATATTTTGACTCTGCATCAAAAGCTGAAAATATGTAGTCTCGAAGTCATTTCGAGAAATTGACGTTTTAAGTTTCGGTTTCCAAATTCAAACGGATGTATCTTCGCCAATAATTGTCAGCAGTTAGAATTTCTTTCAACATTATGAAGCCCTTTTTATATATTTTGATTCTGCATCAAATGCTGAAAATATGTAGTCTTGAAGTCATTTCGAGAAATCGACGTTTTAAGTTTCTGTTTCCAAATTCAAACGGATGTATCTTCGCCAATAATTGTCAGAAGTTAGAATTTCTTTCAACATTATGAATCCCTTTTTATATATTTTGACTCTGCATCAAAAGCTGAAAATATGTGGTCTGGAAGTCATTTCGAGAAATTGACGTTTTAAGTTTCTGTTTCCAAATTCAAATGGATGTATCTTCGCCAATAATTGTCAGAAGTTAGAGTTTCTTTCAACATTATGAAGCCCTTTTTATATATTTTGATTCTGCATCAAAAGCTGAAAATATGTAGTCTCAAAGTCGTTTCGCGAAATTGACGTTTTAAGTTTCTGTTTCCAAATTCAAACGGATGTATCTTCGCCAATAATTGCCAGAAGTTAGAATTTCTTTCAACATTATGAAGCCCTTTTTATATATTTTGACTCTGCATCAAAAGCTGAAAATATGTAGTCTCAAAGTCATTTCGAGAAATTGACGTTTTAAGTTTCTGTTTCCAAATTCAAACGGATGTATCTTCGCCAATAATTGTCAGAAGTTAGAATTTCTTTCAACATTATGAAGCCCTTTTTATATATTTTGACTATGCATCAAAAGCTGAAAATATGTAGTCTCGAAGTCATTTCGAGAAATTGACGTTTTAAGTTTCTGTTTCCAAATTCAAACGGATGTATCTTCGCCAATAATTGTCAGAAGTTAGAATTTCTTTCAACATTATGAAGCCCTTTTTATATATTTTGACTCTGCATCAAAAGCTGAAAATATGTAGTCTCGAAGTCATTTCGAGAAATTGACGTTTTAAGTTTCTGTTTCCAAATTCAAATGGATGTATCTTCGCCAATAATTGTAAGAAGTTTGAATTTCTTTCATTATTATGAAGCCCTTTTTATATATTTTGACCCTGCATCAAAAGCTAAAGTCGCGAAGTCATTTCGAGAAATTGACGTTTAAAGTTTCTGTTTCCAAATTCAAACGGATGTATCTTCGCCAATAATTGGCAGAAGTCAGAATTTCTTTCAACATTATGAAGCCCTTTTTATATATTTTGACTCTGCATCAAAAGCTGAAAATATGTAGTCGCGAAGTCATTTCGAGAAATTGACGTTTTAAGTTTCGGTTTCCAAATTCAAACGGATGTATCTTCGCCAATAATTGTCAGCAGTTAGAATTTCTTTCAACATTATGAAGCCCTTTTTATATATTTTGATTCTGCATCAAATGCTGAAAATATGTAGTCTTGAAGTCATTTCGAGAAATCGACGTTTTAAGTTTCTGTTTCCAAATTCAAACGGATGTATCTTCGCCAATAATTGTCAGAAGTTAGAATTTCTTTCAACATTATGAATCCCTTTTTATATATTTTGACTCTGCATCAAAAGCTGAAAATATGTGGTCTGGAAGTCATTTCGAGAAATTGACGTTTTAAGTTTCTGTTTCCAAATTCAAATGGATGTATCTTCGCCAATAATTGTCAGAAGTTAGAGTTTCTTTCAACATTATGAAGCCCTTTTTATATATTTTGATTCTGCATCAAAAGCTGAAAATATGTAGTCTCAAAGTCGTTTCGCGAAATTGACGTTTTAAGTTTCTGTTTCCAAATTCAAACGGATGTATCTTCGCCAATAATTGCCAGAAGTTAGAATTTCTTTCAACATTATGAAGCCCTTTTTATATATTTTGACTCTGCATCAAAAGCTGAAAATATGTAGTCTCAAAGTCATTTCGAGAAATTGACGTTTTAAGTTTCTGTTTCCAAATTCAAACGGATGTATCTTCGCCAATAATTGTCAGAAGTTAGAATTTCTTTCAACATTATGAAGCCCTTTTTATATATTTTGACTCTGCGTCAAAAGCTGTAGTCGCGAAGTCATTTCGAGAAATTGACGTTTAAAGTTTCGGTTTCCAAATTCAAACGGATGTATCTTCGCCAATAATTGGCAGAAGTCAGAATTTCTTTCAACATTATGAAGCCCTTTTTATATATTTTGACTCTGCATCAAAAGCTGAAAATATGTAGTCTTGAAGTCATTTCGAGAAATTTGACGTTTTAAGTTTCGTTTCCAAATTGAAACGGATGTATCTTTCGCCAATAATTGTCAGCAGTTAGAATTTTCTTTCAACATTATGAAGCCCTTTTTATATATTTTGATTCTGCATCAAAAGCTGAAAATATGTAGTCGCGAAGTCATTTCGAGAAATCGACGTTTTAAGTTTCTGTTTCCAAATTCAAACGGATGTATCTTCGCCAATAATTGTCAGAAGTTAGAATTTCTTTCAACATTATGAAGCCCTTTTTATATATTTTGATTCTGCATCAAAAGCTGAAAATATTAAGTCTCGAAGTCATTTCGAGAAATTGACGTTTTAAGTTTCTGTTTCCAAATTCAAACGGATGTATCTTCGCCAATAATTGTCAGAAGTTAGAATTTCTTTCAACATTGTGAAGCCCTTTTTATATATTTTGACTCTGCATTAAAACTGAAAATATGTAGTCTCGAAGTCATTTCGAGAAATTGACGTTTTAAGTCTCTGTTTCCAAATTCAAACGGATGTATCTTCGCCAATAATTGTCAGAAGTTAGAATTTCTTTCAACATTATGAAGCCCTTTTTATATATTTTGACTATGCATCAAAAGCTGAAAATATGTAGTCTCGAAGTCATTTCGAGAAATTGACGTTTTAAGTTTCTGTTTCCAAATTCAAACGGATGTATCTTCGCCAATAATTGTCAGAAGTTAGAATTTCTTTCAACATTATGAAGCCCTTTTTATATATTTTGACTCTGCATCAAAAGCTGAAAATATGTAGTCTCGAAGTCATTTCGAGAAATTGACGTTTTAAGTTTCTGTTTCCAAATTCAAATGAATGTATCTTCGCCAATAATTGTAAGAAGTTAGAATTTCTTTCATTATTATGAAGCCCTTTTTATATATTTTGACCCTGCATCAAAAGCTAAAGTCGCGAAGTCATTTCGAGAAATTGACGTTTAAAGTTTCTGTTTCCAAATTTAAACGGATGTATCTTCGCCAATAATTGGCAGAAGTCAGAATTTCTTTCAACATTATGAAGCC
Source organism: Drosophila grimshawi (assembly GCF_018153295.1). Lineage (NCBI taxonomy): Eukaryota > Metazoa > Arthropoda > Insecta > Diptera > Drosophilidae > Drosophila > Drosophila grimshawi. The sequence goes on along the minus strand of NW_025062564.1, from coordinate 58,497 downwards.
CTTTTTATATATTTTGACTCTGCATCAAAAGCTGAAAATATGTAGTCTCGAAGTCATTTCGAGAAATTGACGTTTTAAGTTTCGGTTTCCAAATTCAAACGGATGTATCTTCGCCAATAATTGTCAGCAGTTAGAATTTCTTTCAACATTATGAAGCCCTTTTTATATATTTTGTTTCTGCATCAAATGCTGAAAATATGTAGTCGCGAAGTCATTTCGAGAAATCGACGTTTTAAGTTTCTGTTTCCAAATTCAAACGGATGTATCTTCGCCAATAATTGTCAGAAGTTAGAATTTCTTTCAACATTATGAAGCCCTTTTTATATATTTTGACTCTGCATCAAAAGCTGAAAATATGTAGTCTGGAAGTAATTTCGAGAAATTGACGTTTTAAGTTTCTGTTTCCAAATTCAAACGGATGTATCTTCGCCAATAATTGTCAGAAGTTAGAGTTTCTTTCAACATTATGAAGCCCTTTTTATATATTTTGATTCTGCATCAAAAGCTGAAAATATGAAGTCTTAAAGTCGTTTCGCGAAATTGACGTTTTAAGTTTCTGTTTCCAAATTCAAACGGATGTATCTTCGCCAATAATTGGCAGAAGATAGAATTTCTTTTACCATTATGAAGCCCTTTTTATATATTTTGACTCTGCATCAAAAGCTGAAAATATGTAGTCTCGAAGTCATTTCGAGAAATTGACGTTTTAAGTTTCTGTTTCCAAATTCAAATGAATGTATCTTCGCCAATAATTGTAAGAAGTTAGAATTTCTTTCATTATTATGAAGCCCTTTTTATATATTTTGACCCTGCATCAAAAGCTAAAATATGTAGTCGCGAAGTCATTTCGAGAAATTGACGTTTAAAGTTTCTGTTTCCAAATTCAAACGGATGTATCTTCGCCAATAATTGGCAGAAGTCAGAATTTCTTTCAACATTATGAAGCCCTTTTTATATATTTTGACTCTGCATCAAAAGCTGAAAATATGTAGTCTCGAAGTCATTTCGAGAAATTGACGTTTTAAGTTTCTGTTTCCAAATTCAAATGAATGTATCTTCGCCAATAATTGTAAGAAGTTAGAATTTCTTTCATTATTATGAAGCCCTTTTTATATATTTTGACCCTGCATCAAAAGCTAAAGTCGCGAAGTCATTTCGAGAAATTGACGTTTAAAGTTTCTGTTTCCAAATTCAAACGGATGTATCTTCGCCAATAATTGGCAGAAGTCAGAATTTCTTTCAACATTATGAAGCCCTTTTTATATATTTTGACTCTGCATCAAAAGCTGAAAATATGTAGTCTCGAAGTCATTTCGAGAAATTGACGTTTTAAGTTTCGGTTTCCAAATTCAAACGGATGTATCTTCGCCAATAATTGTCAGAAGTTAGAATTTCTTTCAACATTATGAAGCCCTTTTTATATATTTTGATTCTGCATCAAATGCTGAAAATATGTAGTCGCGAAGTCATTTCGAGAAATCGACGTTTTAAGTTTCTGTTTCCAAATTCAAACGGATGTATCTTCGCCAATAATTGTCAGAAGTTAGAATTTCTTTCAACATTATGAAGCCCTTTTTATATATTTTGACTCTGCATCAAAAGCTGAAAATATGTAGTCTGGAAGTAATTTCGAGAAATTGACGTTTTAAGTTTCTGTTTCCAAATTCAAACGGATGTATCTTCGCCAATAATTGTCAGAAGTTAGAATTTCTTTCAACATTATGAAGCCCTTTTTATATATTTTGATTCTGCATCAAAAGCTGAAAATATGAAGTCTTAAAGTCGTTTCGCGAAATTGACGTTTTAAGTTTCTGTTTCCAAATTCAAACGGATGTATCTTCGCCAATAATTGGCAGAAGTCAGAATTTCTTTCAACATTATGAAGCCCTTTTTATATATTTTGACTCTGCATCAAAAGCTGAAAATATGTAGTCTCGAAGTCATTTCGAGAAATTGACGTTTTAAGTTTCTGTTTCCAAATTCAAATGAATGTATCTTCGCCAATAATTGTAAGAAGTTAGAATTTCTTTCATTATTATGAAGCCCTTTTTATATATTTTGACCCTGCATCAAAAGCTAAAGTCGCGAAGTCATTTCGAGAAATTGACGTTTAAAGTTTCTGTTTCCAAATTCAAACGGATGTATCTTCGCCAATAATTGGCAGAAGTCAGAATTTCTTTCAACATTATGAAGCCCTTTTTATATATTTTGACTCTACATCAAAAGCTGAAAATATGTAGTCTCGAAGTCATTTCGAGAAATTGACGTTTTAAGTTTCGGTTTCCAAATTCAAACGGGATGTATCTTCGCCAATAATTGTCAGCAGTTAGAATTTCTTTCAACATTATGAAGCCCTTTTTATATATTTTGATTCTGCATCAAATGCTGAAAATATGTAGTCTTGAAGTCATTTCGAGAAATCGACGTTTTAAGTTTCTGTTTCCAAATTCAAACGGATGTATCTTCGCCAATAATTGTCAGAAGTTAGAATTTCTTTCAACATTATGAATCCCTTTTTATATATTTTGACTCTGCATCAAAAGCTGAAAATATGTAGTCGCGAAGTCATTTCGAGAAATTGACGTTTTAAGTTTCTGTTTCCAAATTCAAACGGATGTATCTTCGCCAATAATTGTCAGAAGTTAGAGTTTCTTTCAACATTATGAAGCCCTTTTTATATATTTTGATTCTGCATCAAAAGCTGAAAATATGTAGTCTCAAAGTCGTTTCGCGAAATTGACGTTTTAAGTTTCTGTTTCCAAATTCAAACGGATGTATCTTCGCCAATAATTGGCAGAAGTCAGAATTTCTTTCAACATTATGAAGCCCTTTTTATATATTTTGACTCTGCATCAAAAGCTGAAAATATGTAGTCTCAAAGTCATTTCGAGAAATTGACGTTTTAAGTTTCTGTTTCCAAATTCAAACGGATGTATCTTCGCCAATAATTGTCAGAAGTTAGAATTTCTTTCAACATTATGAAGCCCTTTTTATATATTTTGACTCTGCGTCAAAAGCTGTAGTCGCGAAGTCATTTCGAGAAATTGACGTTTAAAGTTTCGGTTTCCAAATTCAAACGGATGTATCTTCGCCAATAATTGGCAGAAGTCAGAATTTCTTTCAACATTATGAAGCCCTATTTATATATTTTGACTCTGCATCAAAAGCTGAAAATATGTAGTCTTGAAGTCATTTCGAGAAATTGACGTTTTAAGTTTCTGTTTCCAAATTCAAACGGATGTATCTTCGCCAATAATTGTCAGCAGTTAGAATTTCTTTCAACATTATGAAGCCCTTTTTATATATTTTGATTCTGCATCAAAAGCTGAAAATATGTAGTCTTGAAGTCATTTCGAGAAATCGACGTTTTAAGTTTCTGTTTCCAAATTCAAACGGATGTATCTTCGCCAATAATTGTCAGAAGTTAGAATTTCTTTCAACATTATGAAGCCCTTTTTATATATTTTGATTCTGCATCAAAAGCTGAAAATATTAAGTCTCGAAGTCATTTCGAGAAATTGACGTTTTAAGTTTCTGTTTCCAAATTCAAACGGATGTATCTTCGCCAATAATTGTCAGAAGTTAGAATTTCTTTCAACACTGTGAAGCCCTTTTTATATATTTTGATTCTGCATTAAAACTGAAAATATGTAGTCTCGAAGTCATTTCGAGAAATTGACGTTTTAAGTTTCTGTTTCCAAATTCAAACGGATGTATCTTCGCCAATAATTGTCAGAAGTTAGAATTTCTTTCAACATTATGAAGCCCTTTTTATATATTTTGACTCTGCATCAAAAGCTGAAAATATGTAGTCTCGAAGTCATTTCGAGATATTGGCGGTTTAAGTTTCTTTTCCCAAATTCAAACGGATGTATCTTCGCCAATACTTGTCAGAAGTCAGAATTTCTTTCAACATTATGAAGCCCTTTTTATATATTTTGACTATGCATCAAAAGCTGAAAATATGTAGACTCGAAGTCATTTCGAGAAATTGACGTTTTAAGTTTCTGTTTCCAAATTCAAACGGATGTATCTTCGCCAATAATTGTCAGAAGTTAGAATTTCTTTCAACATTATGAAGCCCTTTTTATATATTTTGACTCTGCATCAAAAGCTGAAAATATGTAGTCTCGAAGTCATTTCGAGAAATCGACGTTTTAAGTCTCTCTTTCCGAACTCAAACGAATGTATCTTCGCCAATAATTGTCAGAAGTTAGAATTTCTTTCAACATTATGAAGCCCTTTTTATATATTTTGATTCTGCATCAAAAGCTGAAAATATGTAGTCTCGAAGTCATTTCGAGAAATTGACGTTTTAAGTTTCTGTTTCCAAATTCAAACGGATGTATCCTTTGCCAATAATTGTCAGAAGTTAGAATTTCTTTCAACATTATGAAGCCCTTTTTATATATTTTGATTCTGCATCAAAAGCTGAAAATATGTAGTCTCGAAGTCATTTCGAGAAATTGACGTTTTAAGTTTCTGTTTCCAAATTCAAACGGATGTATCTTCGCCAATAATTGTCAGAAGTTAGAATTTCTTTCAACATTATGAAGCCCTTTTTATATATTTTGATTCTGCATCAAAAGCTGAAAATATTAAGTCTTGAAGTCATTTCGAGAAATCGACGTTTTAAGTTTCTGTTTCCAAATTCAAACGGATGTATCTTCGCCAATAATTGTCAGAAGTTAGAATTTCTTTCAACATTATGAAGCCCTTTTTATATATTTTGACCCTGCATTAAAAGCTGAAAATATGTAGTCTCGAAGTCATTTCGAGAAATTGACGTTTAAAGTTTCGGTTTCCAAATTCAAACGGATGTATCTTCGCCAATAATTGTCAAAAGTTAGAATTTCTTTCAACATTATGAAGCCCTTTTTATATATTTTGACTCTGCATCAAAAGCTGAAAATATGTAGTCTTGAAGTCATTTCGAGAAATTGACGTTTTAAGTTTCGGTTTCCAAATTCAAACGGATGTATCTTCGCCAATAATTGTCAGAAGTTAGAATTTCTTTCAACATTATGAAGCCCTTTTTATATATTTTGACCCTGCATCAAAAGCTGAAAATATGTAGTCTCGAAGTCATTTCGAGAAATTGACGTTTTAAGTTTCTGTTTCCAAATTCAAACGAATGTATCTTCGCCAATAATTGTCAGAAGTTAGAATTTCTTTCAACATTATGAAGCCTTTTTTATATATTTTGACCCTGCATCAAAAGCTGAAAATATGTAGTCTCGAAGTCATTTCGCGAAATTGACGTTTTAAGTTTCTGTTTCCAAATTCAAACGGATGTATCCTTTGCCAATAGGTGTCAGAAGTTAGAATTTCTTTCAACATTATGAAGCCCTTTTTATATATTTTGACTATGCATCAAAAGCTGAAAATATGTAGTCTCGAAGTCATTTCGAGAAATTGACGTTTTAAGTTTCTGTTTCCAAATTCAAACGGATGTATCTTCGCCAATAATTGTCAGAAGTTAGAATTTCTTTCAACATTATGAAGCCCTTTTTATATATTTTGATTCTGCATCAAAAGCTGAAAATATGTAGTCTCGAAGTCATTTCGAGAAATTGACGTTTTAAGTTTCGGTTTCCAAATTCAACCGGATGTATCTTCGCCAATAATTGTCAGAAGTTAGAATTTCTTTCAACATTATGAAGCCCTTTTTATATATTTTGATTCTGCATCAAAAGCTGAAAATATTAAGTCTCGAAGTCATTTCGAGAAATTGACGTTTTAAGTTTCTGTTTCCAAATTCAAACGGATGTATCTTCGCCAATAATTGTCAGAAGTTAGAATTTCTTTCAACATTGTGAACCCCTTTTTATATATTTTGACTCTGCATAAAAAGCTGAAAATATGTAGTCTCGAAGTCATTTCGCGAAATTGACGTTTTAAGTTTCTGTTTCCAAATTCAAACGGATGTATCTTCGCCAATAATTGTCAGAAGTTAGAATTTTTTTCAACATTATGAAGCCCTTTTTATATATTTTGACTCTGCATCAAAAGCTGAAAATATGTAGTCTCGAAGTCATTTCGAGAAATTGACATTTTAAGTTCCTGTTTCCAAATTCAAACGGATGTATCTTCGCCAATAATTGTCAGAAGTTAGAATTTCTTTCAACATTATGAAGCCCTTTTTATATATTTTGACTCTGCGTCAAAAGCTGTAGTCGCGAAGTCATTTCGAGAAATTGACGTTTAAAGTTTCGGTTTCCAAATTCAAACGGATGTATCTTCGCCAATAATTGGCAGAAGTCAGAATTTCTTTCAACATTATGAAGCCCTTTTTATATATTTTGACTCTGCATCAAAAGCTGAAAATATGTAGTCTCGAAGTCATTTCGAGTAATTGACGTTTTAAGTTTCTGTTTCCAAATTCAAACGGATGTATCTTCGCCAATAATTGTCAGAAGTTAGAATTTCTTTCAACATTATGAAGCCCTTTTTATATATTTTGACCCTGCATCAAAAGCTGAAAATATGTAGTCTCGAAGTCATTTCGAGAAATTGACGTTTTAAGTTTCTGTTTCCAAATTCAAACGGATGTATCTTCGCCAATAATTGTCAGAAGTTAGAATTTCTTTCAACATTATGAAGCCCTTTTTATATATTTTGATTCTGCATCAAAAGCTGAAAATATGTAGTCTCGAAGTCATTTCGAGAAATTGACGTTTTAAGTTTCTGTTTCCAAATTCAAACGGATGTATCTTCGCCAATAATTGTCAGAAGTTAGAATTTCTTTCAACATTATGAAGCCTTTCTTATATATTTTGACCCTGCATCAAAAGCTGAAAATATGTAGTCTCAAAGTCATTTCGAGAAATTGACGTTTTAAGTTTCTGTTTCCAAATTCAAACGGATGTATCTTCGCCAATAATTGTCAGAAGTTAGAATTTCTTTCAACATTATGAAGCCCTTTTTATATATTTTGATTCTGCATCAAAAGCTGAAAATATGTAGTCTTGAAGTCATTTCGAGAAATCGACGTTTTAAGTTTCTGTTTCCAAATTCAAACGGATGTATCTTCGCCAATAATTGTCAGAAGTTAGAATTTCTTTCAACATTGTGAATCCCTTTTTATATATTTTGACCCTGCATCAAAACTGATAATATGTAGTCTCGAAGTCATTTCGAGAAATTGACGTTTTAAGTTTCTGTTTCCAAATTCAACCGGATGTATCTTCGCCAATAATTGTCAGAAGTTAGAATTTCTTTCAACATTATGAAGCCCTTTTTATATATTTTGACTCTGCATCAAAAGCTGAAAATATGTAGTCTCGAAGTCATTTCGAGAAATTGACGTTTTAAGTTTCGGTTTCCAAATTCAAACGGATGTATCTTCGCCAATAATTGTCAGAAGTTAGAATTTCTTTCAACATTATGAATCCCTTTTTATATATTTTGACTCTGCATCAAAAGCTGAAAATATGTAGTCTGGAAGTCATTTCGAGAAATTGACGTTTTAAGTTTCTGTTTCCAAATTCAAATGGATGTATCTTCGCCAATAATTGTCAGAAGTTAGAATTTCTTTCAACATTATGAAGCCCTTTTTATATATTTTGATTCTGCATCAAAAGCTGAAAATATGTAGTCTCAAAGTCGTTTCGCGAAATTGACGTTTTAAGTTTCTGTTTCCAAATTCAAACGGATGTATCTTCGCCAATAATTGCCAGAAGTTAGAATTTCTTTCAACATTATGAAGCCCTTTTTATATATTTTGACTCTGCATCAAAAGCTGAAAATATGTAGTCTCAAAGTCATTTCGAGAAATTGACGTTTTAAGTTTCTGTTTCCAAATTCAAACGGATGTATCTTCGCCAATAATTGTCAGAAGTTAGAATTTCTTTCAACATTATGAAGCCCTTTTTATATATTTTGACTCTGCGTCAAAAGCTGTAGTCTCGAAGCCATTTCGAGAAATTGACGTTTTAAGTTTCTGTTTCCAAATTCAAACGGATGTATCTTCGCCAATAATTGTCAGAAGTTAGAATTTCTTTCAACATTATGAAGCCCTTTTTATATATTTTGACTGTGCATCAAAACTGAAAATATGTAGTCTCGAAGTCATTTCGAGAAATTGACGTTTTAAGTTTCTGTTTCCAAATTCAAACGGATGTATCTTCGCCAATAATTATCAGAAGTTAGAATTTCTTTCAACATTATGAAGCCCTTTTTATATATTTTGATTCTGCATCAAAAGCTGAAAATATGTAGTCGCGAAGTCATTTGGAGAAATTGACGTTTTAAGTTTCGGTTTCCAAATTCAAACGGATGTTTCTTCGCCAATAATTGTCAGAAGTTAGAATTTCTTTCAACATTATGAAGCCCTTTTTATATATTTTGATTCTGCATCAAAAGCTGAAAATATGTAGTCTTGAAGTCATTTCGAGAAATCGACGTTTTAAGTTTCTGTTTCCAAATTCAACCGGATGTATCTTCGCCAATAATTGTCAGAAGTTAGAATTTCTTTCAACATTATGAAGCCCTTTTTATATATTTTGATTCTGCATCAAAAGCTGAAAATATTAAGTCTCGAAGTCATTTCGAGAAATTGACGTTTTAAGTTTCTGTTTCCAAATTCAAACGGATGTATCTTCGCCAATAATTGTCAGAAGTTAGAATTTCTTTCAACATTGTGAAGCCCTTTTTATATATTTTGACCCTGCATTAAAACTGAAAATATGTAGTCTCGAAGTCATTTCGAGAAATTGACGTTTTAAGTTTCTGTTTCCAAATTCAAACGGATGTATCTTCGCCAATAATTGTCAGAAGTTAGAATTTCTTTCAACATTATGAAGCCCTTTTTATATATTTTGACTCTGCATCAAAAGCTGAAAATATGTAGTCGCGAAGTCATTTCGAGAAATTGACGTTTTAAGTTTCGGTTTCCAAATTCAAACGGATGTATCTTCGCCAATAATTGTCAGAAGTTAGAATTTCTTTCAACATTATGAAGCCCTTTTTATATATTTTGACTCTGCGTCAAAAGCTGATAGTCGCGAAGTCATTTCGAGAAATTGACGTTTAAAGTTTCGGTTTCCAAATTCAAACGGATGTATCTTCGCCAATAATTGGCAGAAGTCAGAATTTCTTTCAACATTATGAAGCCCTTTTTATATATTTTGATTCTGCATCAAAAGCTGAAAATATGTAGTCTTGAAGTCATTTCGAGAAATTGACGTTTTAAGTTTCGGTTTCCAAATTCAAACGGATGTATCTTCGCCAATAATTGTCAGAAGTTAGAATTTCTTTCAACATTATGAAGCCCTTTTTATATATTTTGACTCTGCATCAAAAGCTGAAAATATGTAGTCTCGAAGTCATTTCGAGAAATTGACGTTTTAAGTTTCTGTTTCCAAATTCAAACGGATGTATCTTCGCCAATAATTGTCAGAAGTTAGAATTTCTTTCAACATTATGAAGCCCTTTTTATATATTTTGATTCTGCATCAAAAGCTGAAAATATGTAGTCTCGAAATCATTTCGAGAAATTGACGTTTTAAGTTTCTGTTTCCAAATTCAAACGGATGTATCTTCGCCAATAATTGTCAGAAGTTAGAATTTCTTTCAACATTATGAAGCCCTTTTTATATATTTTGACCCTGCATTAAAACTGAAAATATGTAGTCTCGAAGTCATTTCGAGAAATTGACGTTTTAAGTTTCGGTTTCCAAATTCAAACGGATGTTTCTTCGCCAATTATTGTCAGAAGTTAGAATTTCTTTCAACATTATGAAGCCCTTTTTATATATTTTGATTCTGCATCAAAAGCTGAAAATATGTAGTCTCGAAGTCATTTCGAGAAATTGACGTTTTAAGTTTCTGTTTCCAAATTCAAACGGATGTATCTTCGCCAATAATTGTCAGAAGTTAGAATTTCTTTCAACATTATGAAGCCCTTTTTATATGATTTGACTATGCATCAAACGCTGAAAATATGTAGTCTCGAAGTCATTTCGCGAAATTGACGTTTTAAGTTTCGGTTTCCAAATTCAAACGGATGTTTCTTCGCCAATTATTGTCAGAAGTTAGAATTTCTTTCAACATTATGAAGCCCTTTTTATATATTTTGACTCTGCATCAAACGCTGAAAATATGTAGTCTCGAAGTCACTTCGAGAAATTGACGTTTTAAGTTTCTGTTTCCAAATTCAAACGGATGTATCTTCGCCAATAATTGTCAGAAGTTAGAATTTCTTTCAACATTATGAAGCCCTTTTTTATATATTTTGACTCTGCGTCAAAAGCTGAAATAGTCGCGAAGTCATTTCGAGAAATTGACGTTTAAAGTTTCTGTTTCCAAATTCAAACGGATGTATCTTCGCCAATAATTGTCAGAAGTTAGAATTTCTTTCAACATTGTGAAGCCCTTTTTATATATTTTGACCCTGCATCAAAAGCTGAAAATATGAAGTCTCGAAGTCATTTCGAGAAATCGACGTTTTAAGTTTCTGTTTCCAAATTCAAACGGATGTATCTTCGCCAATAATTGTCAGAAGTTAGAATTTCTTTCAACATTATGAAGCCCTTTTTATATATTTTGACTCTGCATCAAAAGCTGCAAATATGTAGTCGCGAAGTCATTTCGAGAAATTGACGTTTTAAGTTTCTGTTTCCAAATTCAAACGGATGTATCTTCGCCAATAATTGTCAGAAGTTAGAATTTCTTTCAACATTATGAAGCCCTTTTTATATATTTTGATTCTGCATCAAAAGCTGAAAATATGTAGTCTTAAAGTCATTTCGAGAAATTGACGTTTTAAGTTTCGGTTTCCAAATTCAAACGGATGTATCTTCGCCAATAATTGTCAGAAGTTAGAATTTCTTTCAACATTATGAAGCCTTTTTTATATATTTTGATTCTGCATCAAAAGCTGAAAATATTAAGTCTCGAAGTCATTTCGAGAAATTGACGTTTAAAGTTTCTGTTTCCAAATTCAAACGGATGTATCTTCGCCAATAATTGGCAGAAGTTAGAATTTCTTTCAACATTATGAAGCCCTTTTTATATATTTTGATTCTGCATCAAAAGCTGAAAATATGTAGTCTCGAAGTCATTTCGAGAAATTGACGTTTTAAGTTTCTGTTTCCAAATTCAAACGGATGTATCTTCGCCAATAATTGTCAGAAGTTAGAATTTCTTTCAACATTATGAAGCCCTTTTTATATATTTTGACTCTGCATCAAAAGCTGAAAATATGTAGTCGCGAAGTCATTTCGAGAAATTGACGTTTTAAGTTTCGGTTTCCAAATTCAAACGGATGTTTCTTCGCCAATAATTGCCAGAAGTTAGAATTTCTTTCAACATTATGAAGCCCTTTTTATATATTTTGACTCTGCATCAAAAGCTGTAGTCGCGAAGTCATTTCGAGAAATTGACGTTTAAAGTTTCGGTTTCCAAATTCAAACGGATGTATCTTCGCCAATAATTGGCAGAAGTCAGAATTTCTTTCAACATTATGAAGCCCTTTTTATATATTTTGATTCTGCATCAAAAGCTGAAAATATGTAGTCTTGAAGTCATTTCGAGAAATTGACGTTTTAAGTTTCGGTTTCCAAATTCAAACGGATGTATCTTCGCCAATAATTGTCAGAAGTTAGAATTTCTTTCAACATTATGAAGCCCTTTTTATATATTTTGACTCTGCATCAAAAGCTGAAAATATGTAGTCTCGAAGTCATTTCGAGAAATTGACGTTTTAAGTTTCTGTTTCCAAATTCAAACGGATGTATCTTCGCCAATAATTGTCAGAAGTTAGAATTTCTTTCAACATTATGAAGCCCTTTTTATATATTTTGATTCTACATCAAAAGCTGAAAATATGTAGTCTCGAAATCATTTCGAGAAATTGACGTTTTAAGTTTCTGTTTCCAAATTCAAACGGATGTATCTTCGCCAATAATTGTCAGAAGTTAGAATTTCTTTCAACATTATGAAGCCTTTCTTATATATTTTGACCCTGCATCAAACGCTGAAAACATGTAGTCTCGAAGTCACTTCGCGAAATTGACGTTTTAAGTTTCGGTTTCCAAATTCAAACGGATGTTTCTTCGCCAATTATTGTCAGAAGTTAGAATTTCTTTCAACATTATGAAGCCCTTTTTATATATTTTGATTCTGCATCAAAAGCTGAAAATATGTAGTCTCGAAGTCATTTCGAGAAATTGACGTTTTAAGTTTCTGTTTCCAAATTCAAACGGATGTATCTTCGCCAATAATTGTCAGAAGTTAGAATTTCTTTCAACATTATGAAGCCCTTTTTATATATTTTGACTATGCATCAAAAGCTGAAAATATGTAGTCTCGAAGTCATTTCGAGAAATTGACGTTTTAAGTTTCTGTTTCCAAATTCAAACGGATGTATCTTCGCCAATAATTGTCAGAAGTTAGAATTTCTTTCAACATTATGAAGCCCTTTTTATATATTTTGATTCTGCATCAAAAGCTGAAAATATGTAGTCTTGAAGTCATTTCGAGAAATCGACTTTTTAAGTTTCTGTTTCCAAATTCAAACGGATGTTTCTTCGCCAATAATTGTCAGAAGTTAGAATTTCTTTCAACATTATGAAGCCCTTTTTATATATTTTGACCCTGCATCAAAACTGATAATATGTAGTCTCGAAGTCATTTCGAGAAATTGACGTTTTAAGTTTCGGTTTCCAAATTCAAACGGATGTTTCTTCGCCAATTATTGTCAGAAGTTAGAATTTCTTTCAACATTATGAAGCCCTTATTTATATATTTTTGATTCTGCATCAAAAGCTGAAAATATGTAGTCTCGAAGTCATTTCGAGAAATTGACGTTTTAAGTTTCTGTTTCCAAATTCAAACGGATGTATCTTCGCCAATAATTGTCAGAAGTTAGAATTTCTTTCAACATTATGAAGCCTTTTTTATATATTTTGACCCTGCATCAAAAGCTGAAAATATGTAGTCTCGAAGTCATTTCGAGAAATTGGCGTTTTAAGTTCCTGTTTCCAAATTCAAACGGATGTATCTTCGCCAATAATTGTCAGAAGTTAGAATTTCTTTCAACATTATGAAGCCCTTTTTATATATTTTGACTATGCATCAAAAGCTGAAAATATGTAGTCTCGAAGTCATTTCGAGAAATTGGCGTTTTAAGTTCCTGTTTCCAAATTCAAACGGATGTATCTTCGCCAATAATTGTCAGAAGTTAGAATTTCTTTCAACATTATGAAGCCCTTTTTATATATTTTGACTCTGCATCAAAAGCTGAAAATATGTAGTCGCGAAGTCATTTCGAGAAATTGACGTTTAAAGTTTCGGTTTCCAAATTCAAACGGATGTATCTTCGCCAATAATTGTCAGAAGTTAGAATTTCTTTCAACATTATGAAGCCCTTTTTATATATTTTGATTCTGCATCAAAAGCTGAAAATATGTAGTCTTGAAGTCATTTCGAGAAATTGACGTTTTAAGTTTCGGTTTCCAAATTCAAACGGATGTATCTTCGCCAATAATTGTCAGAAGTTAGAATTTCTTTCAACATTATGAAGCCCTTTTTATATATTTTGACTATGCATCAAAAGCTGAAAATATGTAGTCTCGAAGTCATTTCGAGAAATTGGCGTTTTAAGTTTCTGTTTCCAAATTCAAACGGATGTATCTTCGCCAATAATTGTCAGAAGTTAGAATTTCTTTCAACATTATGAAGCCCTTTTTATATATTTTGACTCTGCATCAAAAGCTGAAAATATGTAGTCGCGAAGTCATTTCGAGAAATTGACGTTTAAAGTTTCGGTTTCCAAATTCAAACGGATGTATCTTCGCCAATAATTGGCAGAAGTCAGAATTTCTTTCAACATTATGAAGCCCTTTTTATATATTTTGATTCTGCATCAAAAGCTGAAAATATGTAGTCTTGAAGTCATTTCGAGAAATTGACGTTTTAAGTTTCGGTTTCCAAATTCAAACGGATGTATCTTCGCCAATAATTGTCAGAAGTTAGAATTTCTTTCAACATTATGAAGCCCTTTTTATATATTTTGACTCTGCATCAAAAGCTGAAAATATGTAGTCTCGAAGTCATTTCGAGAAATTGACGTTTTAAGTTTCTGTTTCCAAATTCAAACGGATGTATCTTCGCCAATAATTGTCAGAAGTTAGAATTTCTTTCAACATTATGAAGCCCTTTTTATATATTTTGATTCTACATCAAAAGCTGAAAATATGTAGTCTCGAAATCATTTCGAGAAATTGACGTTTTAAGTTTCTGTTTCCAAATTCAAACGGATGTATCTTCGCCAATAATTGTCAGAAGTTAGAATTTCTTTCAACATTATGAAGCCTTTCTTATATATTTTGACCCTGCATCAAACGCTGAAAACATGTAGTCTCGAAGTCACTTCGAGAAATTGACGTTTTAAGTTTCTGTTTCCAAATTCAAACGGATGTTTCTTCGCCAATAATTGTCAGAAGTTAGAATTTCTTTCAACATTATGAAGCCCTTTTTATATATTTTGATTCTGCATCAAAAGCTGAAAATATGTAGTCTCGAAGTCATTTCGAGAAATTGACGTTTTAAGTTTCTGTTTCCAAATTCAAACGGATGTATCTTCGCCAATAATTGTCAGAAGTTAGAATTTCTTTCAACATTATGAAGCCCTTTTTATATATTTTGACTATGCATCAAAAGCTGAAAATATGTAGTCTCGAAGTCATTTCGAGAAATTGACGTTTTAAGTTTCTGTTTCCAAATTCAAACGGATGTATCTTCGCCAATAATTGTCAGAAGTTAGAATTTCTTTCAACATTATGAAGCCCTTTTTATATATTTTGATTCTGCATCAAAAGCTGAAAATATGTAGTCTTGAAGTCATTTCGAGAAATCGACGTTTTAAGTTTCTGTTTCCAAATTCAAACGGATGTTTCTTCGCCAATAATTGTCAGAAGTTAGAATTTCTTTCAACATTGTGAAGCCCTTTTTATATATTTTGACCCTGCATCAAAACTGATAATATGTAGTCTCGAAGTCATTTCGAGAAATTGACGTTTTAAGTTTCGGTTTCCAAATTCAAACGGATGTTTCTTCGCCACTTATTGTCAGAAGTTAGAATTTCTTTCAACATTATGAAGCCCTTTTTATATATTTTGATTCTGCATCAAAAGCTGAAAATATGTAGTCTCGAAGTCATTTCGAGAAATTGACGTTTTAAGTTTCTGTTTCCAAATTCAAACGGATGTATCTTCGCCAATAATTGTCAGAAGTTAGAATTTCTTTCAACATTATGAAGCCTTTTTTATATATTTTGACCCTGCATCAAAAGCTGAAAATATGTAGTCTCGAAGTCATTTCGAGAAATTGGCGTTTTAAGTTCCTGTTTCCAAATTCAAACGGATGTATCTTCGCCAATAATTGTCAGAAGTTAGAATTTCTTTCAACATTATGAAGCCCTTTTTATATATTTTGACTATGCATCAAAAGCTGAAAATATGTAGTCTCGAAGTCATTTCGAGAAATTGGCGTTTTAAGTTCCTGTTTCCAAATTCAAACGGATGTATCTTCGCCAATAATTGTCAGAAGTTAGAATTTCTTTCAACATTATGAAGCCCTTTTTATATATTTTGACTCTGCATCAAAAGCTGAAAATATGTAGTCTCGAAGTCATTTCGAGAAATTGACGTTTTAAGTTTCTGTTTCCAAATTCAAACGGATGTATCTTCGCCAATAATTGTCAGAAGTTAGAATTTCTTTCAACATTATGAAGCCCTTTTTATATATTTTGATTCTGCATCAAAAGCTGAAAATATGTAGTCTCGAAGTCATTTCGAGAAATTGACGTTTTAAGTTTCTGTTTCCAAATTCAAACGGATGTATCTTCGCCAATAATTGTCAGAAGTTAGAATTTCTTTCAACATTATGAAGCCTTTCTTATATATTTTGACCCTGCATCAAACGCTGAAAATATGTAGTCTCGAAGTCATTTCGAGAAATTGACGTTTTAAGTTTCGGTTTCCAAATTCAAACGGATGTATCTTCGCCAATAATTGTCAGAAGTTAGAATTTCTTTCAACATTATGAAGCCCTTTTTATATATTTTGATTCTGCATCAAAAGCTGAAAATATGTAGTCTCGAAGTCATTTCGAGAAATTGACGTTTTAAGTTTCTGTTTCCAAATTCAAACGGATGTATCTTCGCCAATAATTGTCAGAAGTTAGAATTTCTTTCAACATTATGAAGCCCTTTTTATATATTTTGACCCTGCATCAAAAGCTGAAAATATGTAGTCTCGAAGTCATTTCGAGAAATTGGCGTTTTAAGTTCCTGTTTCCAAATTCAAACGGATGTATCTTCGCCAATAATTGTCAGAAGTTAGAATTTCTTTCAACATTATGAAGCCCTTTTTATATATTTTGATTCTGCATCAAAAGCTGAAAATATGTAGTCTCGAAGTCATTTCGAGAAATTGACGTTTTAAGTTTCTGTTTCCAAATTCAAACGGATGTATCTTCGCCAATAATTGTCAGAAGTTAGAATTTCTTTCAACATTGTGAAGCCCTTTTTATATATTTTGACCCTGCATCAAAACTGATAATATGTAGTCTCGAAGTCATTTCGAGAAATTGACGTTTTAAGTTTCGGTTTCCAAATTCAAACGGATGTTTCTTCGCCAATTATTGTCAGAAGTTAGAATTTCTTTCAACATTATGAAGCCCTTTTTATATATTTTGATTCTGCATCAAAAGCTGAAAATATGTAGTCTCGAAGTCATTTCGAGAAATTGACGTTTTAAGTTTCTGTTTCCAAATTCAAACGGATGTATCTTCGCCAATAATTGTCAGAAGTTAGAATTTCTTTCAACATTATGAAGCCTTTTTTATATATTTTGACCCTGCATCAAAAGCTGAAAATATGTAGTCTCGAAGTCATTTCGAGAAATTGGCGTTTTAAGTTCCTGTTTCCAAATTCAAACGGATGTATCTTCGCCAATAATTGTCAGAAGTTAGAATTTCTTTCAACATTATGAAGCCCTTTTTATATATTTTGACCCTGCATCAAAAGCTGAAAATATGTAGTCTCGAAGTCATTTCGAGAAATTGACGTTTTAAGTTTCTGTTTCCAAATTCAAACGGATGTATCTTCGCCAATAATTGTCAGAAGTTAGAATTTCTTTCAACATTATGAAGCCCTTTTTATATATTTTGATTCTGCATCAAAAGCTGAAAATATGTAGTCTTGAAGTCATTTCGAGAAATCGACGTTTTAAGTTTCTGTTTCCAAATTCAAACGGATGTTTCTTCGCCAATAATTGTCAGAAGTTAGAATTTCTTTCAACATTGTGAAGCCCTTTTTATATATTTTGACCCTGCATCAAAACTGATAATATGTAGTCTCGAAGTCATTTCGAGAAATTGACGTTTTAAGTTTCTGTTTCCAAATTCAACCGGATGTATCTTCGCCAATAATTGTCAGAAGTTAGAATTTCTTTCAACATTATGAAGCCCTTTTTATATATTTTGACTCTGCGTCAAAAGCTGAAAATATTAGTCGCGAAGTCATTTCGAGAAATTGGCGTTTAAAGTTTCTGTTTCCAAATTCAAACGGATGTATCTTCGCCAATAATTGTCAGAAGTTCGAATTTCTTTCAACATTGTGAAGCCCTTTTTATATATTTTGACCCTGCATCAAAACTGAAAATATGTAGTCTCGAAGTCATTTCGAGAAATTGACGTTTTAAGTTTCTGTTTCCAAATTCAAACGGATGTATCTTCGCCAATAATTGTCAGAAGTTAGAATTTCTTTCAACATTATGAAGCCCTTTTTATATATTTTGATTCTGCATCAAAAGCTGAAAATATGTAGTCTTGAAGTCATTTCGAGAAATCGACGTTTTAAGTTTCTGTTTCCAAATTCAAACGGATGTATCTTCGCCAATAATTGTCAGAAGTTAGAATTTCTTTCAACATTGTGAAGCCCTTTTTATATATTTTGACCCTGCATCAAAACTGATAATATGTAGTCTCGAAGTCATTTCGAGAAATTGACGTTTTAAGTTTCTGTTTCCAAATTCAAACGGATGTATCTTCGCCAATAATTGTCAGAAGTCAGAATTTCTCTCAACATTATGAAGCCCTTTTTATATATTTTGACTCTGCATCAAAAGCTGAAAATATGTAGTCGCGAAGTCATTTCGAGAAATTGACGTTTTCAGTTTCGGTTTCCAAATTCAACCGGATGTATCTTCGCCAATAATTGTCAGCAGTTAGAATTTCTTTCAACATTATGAAGCCGTTTTTATATATTTTGATTCTGCATCAAAAGCTGAAAATATGTAGTCTCGAAGTCATTTCGAGAAATTGACGCTTTAAGTTTCTGTTTCCAAATTCAAACGGATGTATCTTCGCCAATAATTGTCAGAAGTTAGAATTTCTTTCAACATTATGAAGCCTTTTTTATATATTTTGATTCTGCATCAAAAGCTGAAAATATTAAGTCTCGAAGTCATTTCGAGAAATTGACGTTTTAAGTTTCTGTTTCCAAATTCAAACGGATGTATCTTCGCCAATAATTGTCAGAAGTTAGAATTTCTTTCAACATTGTGAAGCCCTTTTTATATATTTTGACCCTACATCAAAACTGAAAATATGTAGTCTCGAAGTCATTTCGAGAAATTGACGTTTTAAGTTTCTGTTTCCAAATTCAAACGGATGTATCTTCGCCAATAATTGTCAGAAGTTAGAATTTCTTTCAACATTATGAAGCCCTTTTTATATATTTTGACTCTGCGTCAAAAGCTGTAGTCGCGAAGTCATTTCGAGAAATTGACGTTTTAAGTTTCGGTTTCCAAATTCAAACGGATGTATCTTCGCCAATAATTGTCAGAAGTTAGAATTTCTTTCAACATTATGAAGCCTTTTTTATATATTTTGACCCTGCATCAAAAGCTGAAAATATGTAGTCTCGAAGTCATTTCGAGAAATTGACGTTTTAAGTTTCTGTTTCCAAATTCAAACGGATGTATCTTCGCCAATAATTGTCAGAAGTTAGAATTTCTTTCAACATTATGAAGCCCTTTTTATATATTTTGATTCTGCATCAAAAGCTGAAAATATTTAGAATTTCTTTCAACATTATGAAGCCCTTTTTATATATTTTGATTCTGCATCAAAAGCTGAAAATATGTAGTCTCGAAGTCATTTCGAGAAATTGACGTTTTAAGTTTCTGTTTCCAAATTCAAACGAATGTATCTTCGCCAATATTTGTCAGAAGTCAGAATTTCTTTCAACATTATGAAGCCCTTCTTATATATTTTGACCCTGCATCAAACGCTGAAAATATGTAGTCTCGAAGTCACTTCGCGAAATTGACGTTTTAAGTTTCGGTTTCCAAATTCAAACGGATGTTTCTTCGCCAATTATTGTCAGAAGTTAGAATTTCTTTCAACATTATGAAGCCCTTTTTATATATTTTGATTCTGCATCAAAAAGCTGAAAATATGTAGTCTCGAAGTCATTTCGAGAAATTGACGTTTTAAGTTTCTGTTTCCAAATTCAAACGGATGTATCTTCGCCAATAATTGTCAGAAGTTAGAATTTCTTTCAACATTATGAAGCCTTTTTTATATATTTTGACCCTGCATCAAAAGCTGAAAATATGTAGTCTCGAAGTCATTTCGAGAAATTGGCGTTTTAAGTTCCTGTTTCCAAATTCAAACGGATGTTTCTTCGCCAATAATTGTCAGAAGTTAGAATTTCTTTCAACATTATGAAGCCCTTTTTATATATTTTGACTATGCATCAAAAGCTGAAAATATGTAGTCTCGAAGTCATTTCGAGAAATTGACGTTTTAAGTTTCTGTTTCCAAATTCAAACGGATGTATCTTCGCCAATAATTGTCAGAAGTTAGAATTTCTTTCAACATTATGAAGCCCTTTTTATATATTTTGATTCTGCATCAAAAGCTGAAAATATGTAGTCTTGAAGTCATTTCGAGAAATCGACGTTTTAAGTTTCTGTTTCCAAATTCAAACGGATGTTTCTTCGCCAATAATTGTCAGAAGTTAGAATTTCTTTCAACATTGTGAAGCCCTTTTTATATATTTTGACCCTGCATCAAAACTGATAATATGTAGTCTCGAAGTCATTTCGAGAAATTGACGTTTTAAGTTTCGGTTTCCAAATTCAAACGGATGTTTCTTCGCCAATTATTGTCAGAAGTTAGAATTTCTTTCAACATTATGAAGCCCTTTTTATATATTTTGATTCTGCATCAAAAGCTGAAAATATGTAGTCTCGAAGTCATTTCGAGAAATTGACGTTTTAAGTTTCTGTTTCCAAATTCAAACGGATGTATCTTCGCCAATAATTGTCAGAAGTTAGAATTTCTTTCAACATTATGAAGCCTTTTTTATATATTTTGACCCTGCATCAAAAGCTGAAAATATGTAGTCTCGAAGTCATTTCGAGAAATTGGCGTTTTAAGTTCCTGTTTCCAAATTCAAACGGATGTATCTTCGCCAATAATTGTCAGAAGTTAGAATTTCTTTCAACATTATGAAGCCCTTTTTATATATTTTGACTATGCATCAAAAGCTGAAAATATGTAGTCTCGAAGTCATTTCGAGAAATTGACGTTTTAAGTTTCTGTTTCCAAATTCAAACGGATGTATCTTCGCCAATAATTGTCAGAAGTTAGAATTTCTTTCAACATTATGAAGCCCTTTTTATATATTTTGATTCTGCATCAAAAGCTGAAAATATGTAGTCTTGAAGTCATTTCGAGAAATCGACGTTTTAAGTTTCTGTTTCCAAATTCAAACGGATGTTCCTTCGCCAATAATTGTCAGAAGTTAGAATTTCTTTCAACATTGTGAAGCCCTTTTTATATATTTTGACCCTGCATCAAAACTGATAATATGTAGTCTCGAAGTCATTTCGAGAAATTGACGTTTTAAGTTTCGGTTTCCAAATTCAAACGGATGTTTCTTCGCCAATTATTGTCGGAAGTTAGAATTTTCTTTTCAGCATTATGAAGCCCTTATTTATATATTTTTGATTCTGCATCAAAAGCTGAAAATATGTAGTTCTCGAAGTCATTTTCGAGAAATTGACCGTTTTAAGTTTTCGGTTTCCAAATTCAAACGGATGTATCTTCGCCAATAATTGTCAGAAGTTAGAATTTCTTTCAACATTATGAGGCCTTTTTTATATATTTTGACCCTGCATCAAAAGCTGAAAATATGTAGTCTCGAAGTCATTTCGAGAAATTGGCGTTTTAAGTTCCTGTTTCCAAATTCAAACGGATGTATCTTCGCCAATAATTGTCAGAAGTTAGAATTTCTTTCAACATTATGAAGCCCTTTTTATATATTTTGATTCTGCATCAAAAGCTGAAAATATGTAGTCTCGAATTCATTTCGAGAAATTGACGTTTTAAGTTTCTGTTTCCAAATTCAAACGGATGTATCTTCGCCAATAATTGTCAGAAGTTAGAATTTCTTTCAACATTATGAAGCCCTTTTTATATATTTTGATTCTGCATCAAAAGCTGAAAATATGTAGTCTTGAAGTCATTTCGAGAAATCGACGTTTTAAGTTTCTGTTTCCAAATTCAAACGGATGTTTCTTCGCCAATAATTGTCAGAAGTTAGAATTTCTTTCAACATTGTGAAGCCCTTTTTATATATTTTGACCCTGCATCAAAACTGATAATATGTAGTCTCGAAGTCATTTCGAGAAACTGACGTTTTAAGTTTCTGTTTCCAAATTCAACCGGATGTATCTTCGCCAATAATTGTCAGAAGTTAGAATTTCTTTCAACATTATGAAGCCCTTTTTATATATTTTGACTCTGCGTCAAAAGCTGTAGTCGCGAAGTCATTTCGAGAAATTGGCGTTTAAAGTTTCTGTTTCCAAATTCAAACGGATGTATCTTCGCCAATAATTGTCAGAAGTTCGAATTTCTTTCAACATTGTGAAGCCCTTTTTATATATTTTGACCCTGCATCAAAACTGAAAATATGTAGTCTCGAAGTCATTTCGAGAAATTGACGTTTTAAGTTTCTGTTTCCAAATTCAAACGGATGTATCTTCGCCAATAATTGTCAGAAGTTAGAATTTCTTTCAACATTATGAAGCCCTTTTTATATATTTTGATTCTGCATCAAAAGCTGAAAATATGTAGTCTTGAAGTCATTTCGAGAAATCGACGTTTTAAGTTTCTGTTTCCAAATTCAAACGGATGTTTCTTCGCCAATAATTGTCAGAAGTTAGAATTTCTTTCAACATTGTGAAGCCCTTTTTATATATTTTGACCCTGCATCAAAACTGATAATATGTAGTCTCGAAGTCATTTCGAGAAATTGACGTTTTAAGTTTCTGTTTCCAAATTCAACCGGATGTATCTTCGCCAATAATTGTCAGAAGTTAGAATTTCTTTCAACATTATGAAGCCCTTTTTATATATTTTGACTCTGCATCAAAAGCTGAAAATATGTAGTCTCGAAGTCATTTCGAGAAATTGACGTTTTAAGTTTCGGTTTCCAAATTCAAACGGATGTATCTTCGCCAATAATTGTCAGAAGTTAGAATTTCTTTCAACATTATGAATCCCTTTTTATATATTTTGACTCTGCATCAAAAGCTGAAAATATGTAGTCTGGAAGTCATTTCGAGAAATTGACGTTTTAAGTTTCTGTTTCCAAATTCAAACGGATGTATCTTCGCCAATAATTGTCAGAAGTTAGAATTTCTTTCAACATTATGAAGCCCTTTTTATATATTTTGACCCTGCATCAAAACTGAAAATATGTAGTCTCGAAGTCATTTCGAGAAATTGACGTTTTAAGTTTCTGTTTCCAAATTCAACCGGATGTATCTTCGTCAATAATTGTCAGAAGTTAGAATTTCTTTCAACATTATGAAGCCCTTTTTATATATTTTGACTCTGCATCAAAAGCTGAAAATATGTAGTCGCGAAGTCATTTCGAGAAATTGACGTTTTAGGTTTCGGTTTCCAAATTCAAACGGATGTTTCTTCGCCAATAATTGTCAGAAGTTAGAATTTCTTTCAACATTATGAAGCCCTTTTTATATATTTTGATTCTGCATCAAAAGCTGAAAATATGTAGTCTCGAAGTCATTTCGAGAAATCGACGTTTTAAGTCTCTGTTTCCAAATTCAAACGGATGTATCTTCGCCAATAATTGGCCGAAGTTAGAATTTCTTTCCACATTATGAAGCCCTTTTTATATATTTTGAATCCGGATCAAAAGCTGAAAATATGGAGTCTCGAACTCATTTCGAGAAAATGACGTTTTAAGTTTCTGGTTCCAAATTCAAACCGATGTATCCTCGCCAATAAATGGTCGAAGGTAGGATTTCCTTCCACATTATGGAGCTCTTTTTATATATTTTGACTCTGGCTCCAAAGCTGAAAATATGTAGTCTCGAAGTCATTTCGAGAAAATGACGTTTTAAGTTTCTGTTTCCAAATTCAAACGGATGTATCTTCGCCAATAATTGTCAGAAGTTAGAATTTCTTTCAACATTATGAACCCCTTTTTATATATTTTGACTCTGCATCAAAAGCTGAAAATATGTAGACTCGAAGTCATCTCGAGAAATTGACGTTTTAAGTTTCTGTTTCCAAATTCAAATGGATGTATCTTCGCCAATAATTGTCAGAAGTCAGAATTTCTTTCAACATTATGAATCCCTTTTTATATATTTTGACTCTGCTTCAAAAGCTGAAAATATGTAGTCTCGAAGTCATTTCGAGAAATTGACGTTTTAAGTTTCTGTTTCCAAATTTAAACGGATGTATCTTCGCCAATAATTGTCAGAAGTTAGAATTTCTTTCAACATTATGAAGCCCTTTTTATATATTTTGATTCTGCACCAAAAGCTGAAAATATGTAGTCTCGAAGTCATTTCGAGAAATTGACGTTTTAAGTTTCTGTTTCCAAATTCAAACGGATGTATCTTCGCCAATAATTGCCAGAAGTTAGAATTTCTTTCAACATTATGAAGCCCTTTTTATATATTTTGACTCTGCATCAAAAGCTGAAAATATGTAGTCTCGAAGTCATTTCGAGAAATTGACGTTTTAAGTTTCGGTTTCCAAATTCAAACGGATGTTTCTTCGCCAATAATTGTCAGAAGTTAGAATTTCTTTCAACATTATGAAGCCCTTTTTATATATTTTGATTCTGCATCAAAAGCTGAAAATATGTAGTCTCGAAGTCATTTCGAGAAATCGACGTTTTAAGTTTCTGTTTCCAAATTCAAACGGATGTATCTTCGCCAATAATTGTCAGAAGTCAGAATTTCTTTCAACATTATGAAGCCCTTATTATATATTTTGATTCTGCATCAAAAGCTGAAAAAATGTAGTCTCGAAGTTATTTTGAGATATTGGCGTTTTAAGTTTCTGTTTCCAAATTCAAACGGATGTATCTTCGCCAATAATTGTCAGAAGTTAGAATTTCTTTCAACATTATGAAGCCCTTTTTATATATTTTGATTCTGCATCAAAAGCTGAAAATATGTAGTCTCGAAGTCATTTCGAGAAATTGACGTTTTAAGTTTCTGTTTCCAAATTCAAACGGATGTATCTTCGCCAATAATTGTCAGAAGTTAGAATTTCTTTCAACATTATGAAGCCCTTTTTATATATTTTGATTCTGCATCAAAAGCTGAAAATATGTAGTCTTGAAGTCATTTCGAGAAATTGACGTTTTAAGTTTCTGTTTCCAAATTCAAACGGATGTATCTTCGCCAATAATTGTCAGAAGTTAGAATTTCTTTCAACATTATGAAGCCCTTTTTATATTATTTGATTCTGCATCAAAAGCTGAAAATATGTAGTCTCGAAGTCATTTCGAGAAATCGACGTTTTAAGTTTCTGTTTCCAAATTCAAACGGATGTATCTTCGCCAATAATTGTCAGAAGTTAGAAATTCTTTCAACATTATGAAGCCCTTTTTATATATTTTGATTCTGCATCAAAATCTGAAATATGTAGTCTCGAAGTCATTTCGAGAAATTGACGTTTTAAGTTTCTGTTTCCAAATTCAAACGGATGTATCTTTGCCAATAATTGTCAGAAGTTAGAATTTCTTTCAACATTATGAAGCTCTTTTTATATATTTTGACTATGCATCAAAGCTGAAAATATGTAGTCTCGAAGTCATTTCGAGAAATTGACGTTTTAAGTTTCTGTTTCCAAATTCAAACGGATGTATCTTCGCCAATAATTGTCAGAAGTTAGAATTTCTTTCAACATTATGAAGCCCTTTTTATATATTTTGACTATGCATCAAAAGCTGAAAATATGTAGTCTCGAAGTCATTTCGAGAAATTGACGTTTTAAGTTTCTGTTTCCAAATTCAAACGGATGTATCTTCGCCAATAATTGTCAGAAGTTAGAATTTCTTTCAACATTATGAAGCCCTTTTTATATATTTTGACCCTGCATCAAAAGCTGAAAATATGTAGTCTCGAAGTCATTTCGAGAAATTGACGTTTTAAGTTTCTGTTTCCAAATTCAAACGGATGTATCTTTGCCAATAATTGTCAGAAGTTAGAATTTCTTTCAACATTATGAAGCCCTTTTTATATATTTTGATTCTGCATCAAAAGCTGAAAATATGTAGTCTCGAAGTCATTTCGAGAAATTGACGTTTTAAGTTTCTGTTTCCAAATTCAAACGGATGAATCTTCGCCAATAATTGTCAGAAGTTAGAATTTCTTTCAACATTATGAAGCCCTTTTTATATATTTTGATTCTGCATCAAAAGCTGAAAATATGTAGTCTCGAAGTCATTTCGAGAAATCGACGTTTTAAGTCTCTGTTTCCAAATTCAAACGGATGTATCTTCGCCAATAATTGTCAGAAGTTAGAATTTCTTTCAACATTATGAAGCCCTTTTTATATATTTTGATTCTGCATCAAAAGCTGAAAATATGTAGTCTCGAAGTCATTTCGAGAAATTGACGTTTTAAGTTTCTGTTTCCAAATTCAAACGGATGTATCTTCGCCAATAATTGTCAGAAGTTAGAATTTCTTTCAACATTATGAAGCCCTTTTTATATATTTTGATTCTGCATCAAAAGCTGAAAATATGTAGTCTTGAAGTCATTTCGAGAAATTGACGTTTTAAGTTTCTGTTTCCAAATTCAAACGGATGTATCTTCGCCAATAATTGTCAGAAGTTAGAATTTCTTTCAACATTATGAAGCCCTTTTTATATTATTTGATTCTGCATCAAAAGCTGAAAATATGTAGTCTCGAAGTCATTTCGAGAAATTGACGTTTTAAGTTTCTGTTTCCAAATTCAAACGGATGTATCTTCGCCAATAATTGTCAGAAGTTAGAATTTCTTTCAACATTATGAAGCCCTTTTTATATATTTTGATTCTGCATCAAAAGCTGAAAATATGTAGTCTCGAAGTCATTTCGAGAAATTGACGTTTTAAGTTTCTGTTTCCAAATTCAAACGGATGTATCTTCGCCAATAATTGTCAGAAGTTAGAATTTCTTTCAACATTATGAAGCCCTTTTTATATATTTTGACTATGCATCAAAAGCTAAAAATATGCAGTCTTGAAGTCATTTCGAGAAATCGACGTTTTAAGTTTCTGTTTCCAAATTCAAACGGATGTATCTTCGCCAATAATTGTCAGAAGTTAGAATTTCTTTCAACATTATGAAGCCCTTTTTATATATTTTGGCTATGCATCAAAAGCTGAAAATTTGTAGTCTCGAAGTCATTTCGAGAAATTGACGTTTTAAGTTTCTGTTTCCAAATTCAAATGGATGTATCTTCGCCAATAATTGTCAGAAGTTAGAATTTCTTTCAACATTATGAAGCCCTTTTTATATATTTTGACTATGCATCAAAAGCTGAAAATATGTAGTTTCGAAGTCATTTCGAGAAATTTACGTTTTAAGTTTCTGTTTCCAAATTCAAACGGATGTATCTTTGCCAATAATTGTCAGAAGTTAGAATTTCTTTCAACATTATGAAGCCCTTTTTATATATTTTGATTCTGCATCAAAAGCTGAAAATATGTAGTCTCGAAGTCATTTCGAGAAATTGACGTTTTAAGTTTCTGTTTCCAAATTCAAACGGATGAATCTTCGCCAATAATTGTCAGAAGTTAGAATTTCTTTCAACATTATGAAGCCCTTTTTATATATTTTGATTCTGCATCAAAAGCTGAAAATATGTAGTCTTGAAGTCATTTCGAGAAATCGACGTTTTAAGTTTCTGTTTCCAAATTCAAACGGATGTATCTTCGCCAATAATTGTCAGAAGTTAGAATTTCTTTCAACATTATGAAGCCCTTTTTATATATTTTGATTCTGCATCAAAAGCTGAAAATATTAAGTCTCGAAGTCATTTCGAGAAATTGACGTTTTAAGTTTCTGTTTCCAAATTCAAACGGATGTATCTTCGCCAATAATTGTCAGAAGTTAGAATTTCTTTCAACATTATGAAGCCCTTTTTATATATTTTGACTCTGCATCAAAAGCTGAAAATATGTAGTCTCGAAGTCATTTCGAGAAATTGACGTTTTAAGTTTCTGTTTCCAAATTCAACCGGATGTATCTTCGCCAATAATTGTCAGAAGTTAGAATTTCTTTCAACATTATGAAGCCCTTTTTATATATTTTGACTCTGCATCAAAAGCTGAAAATATGTAGTCGCGAAGTCATTTCGAGAAATTGACGTTTTAAGTTTCGGTTTCCAAATTCAAACGGATGTATCTTCGCCAATAATTGTCAGAAGTTAGAATTTCTTTCAACATTATGAAGCCCTTTTTATATATTTTGATTCTGCATCAAAAGCTGAAAAAATGTAGTCTCGAAGTCATTTCGAGAAATTGACGTTTTAAGTTTCTGTTTCCAAATTCAAACGGATGTATCTTCGCCAATAATTGTCAGAAGTTAGAATTTCTTTCAACATTATGAAGCCCTTTTTATATATTTTGACTATGCATCAAAAGCTAAAAATATGTAGTCTCGAAGTCATTTCGAGAAATTGACGTTTTAAGTTTCTGTTTTCAAATTCAAACGGATGTATCTTCACCAATAATTGTCAGAAAGTTAGAATTTCTTTCAACATTATGAAGCCCTTTTTATATATTTTGACTATGCATCAAAAGCTGAAAATATGTAGTCTCGAAGTCATTTCGAGAAATTGACGTTTTAAGTTTCTGTTTCCAAATTCAAACGGATGTATCTTCGCCAATAATTGTCAGAAGTTAGAATTTCTTTCAACATTATGAAGCCCTTTTTATATATTTTGACCCTGCATCAAAAGCTGAAAATATGTAGTCTCGAAGTCATTTCGAGAAATTGACGTTTTAAGTTTCTGTTTCCAAATTCAAACGGATGTATCTTTGCCAATAATTGTCAGAAGTTAGAATTTCTTTCAACATTATGAAGCCCTTTTTATATATTTTGATTCTGCATCAAAAGCTGAAAATATGTAGTCTCGAAGTCATTTCGAGAAATTGACGTTTTAAGTTTCTGTTTCCAAATTCAAACGGATGAATCTTCGCCAATAATTGTCAGAAGTTAGAATTTCTTTCAACATTATGAAGCCCTTTTTATATATTTTGATTCTGCATCAAAAGCTGAAAATATGTAGTCTTGAAGTCATTTCGAGAAATCGACGTTTTAAGTCTCTGTTTCCAAATTCAAACGGATGTATCTTCGCCAATAATTGTCAGAAGTTAGAATTTCTTTCAACATTATGAAGCCCTTTTTATATATTTTGATTCTGCATCAAAAGCTGAAAATATGTAGTCTCGAAGTCATTTCGAGAAATTGACGTTTTAAGTTTCTGTTTCCAAATTCAAACGGATGTATCTTCGCCAATAATTGTCAGAAGT
This sequence comes from Drosophila grimshawi, assembly GCF_018153295.1. Lineage (NCBI taxonomy): Eukaryota > Metazoa > Arthropoda > Insecta > Diptera > Drosophilidae > Drosophila > Drosophila grimshawi. The sequence continues at coordinate 29,623 of NW_025062564.1, read as the reverse complement.
TAGAATTTCTTTCAACATTATGAAGCCCTTTTTATATATTTTGATTCTGCATCAAAAGCTGAAAATATGTAGTCTTGAAGTCATTTCGAGAAATTGACGTTTTAAGTTTCTGTTTCCAAATTCAAACGGATGTATCTTCGCCAATAATTGTCAGAAGTTAGAATTTCTTTCAACATTATGAAGCCCTTTTTATATTATTTGATTCTGCATCAAAAGCTGAAAATATGTAGTCTCGAAGTCATTTCGAGAAATTGACGTTTTAAGTTTCTGTTTCCAAATTCAAACGGATGTATCTTCGCCAATAATTGTCAGAAGTTAGAATTTCTTTCAACATTATGAAGCCCTTTTTATATATTTTGATTCTGCATCAAAAGCTGAAAATATGTAGTCTTGAAGTTATTTCGAGAAATCGACGTTTTAAGTTTCTGTTTCCAAATTCAAACGGATGTATCTTCGCCAATAATTGTCAGAAGTTAGAATTTCTTTCAACATTATGAAGCCCTTTTTATATATTTTGATTCTGCATCAAAAGCTGAAAATATGTAGTCTCGAAGTCATTTCGAGAAATTGACGTTTTAAGTTTCTGTTTCCAAATTCAAACGGATGTATCTTCGCCAATAATTGTCAGAAGTTAGAATTTCTTTCAACATTATGAAGCCCTTTTTATATATTTTGATTCTGCATCAAAAGCTGAAAATATGTAGTCTCGAAGTCATTTCGAGAAATTGACGTTTTAAGTTTCTGTTTCCAAATTCAAACGGATGTATCTTCGCCAATAATTGTCAGAAGTTAGAATTTCTTTCAACATTATGAAGCCCTTTTTATATATTTTGATTCTGCATCAAAAGCTGAAAATATGTAGTCTTGAAGTCATTTCGAGAAATCGACGTTTTAAGTTTCTGTTTCCAAATTCAAACGGATGTATCTTCGCCAATAATTGTCAGAAGTTAGAATTTCTTTCAACATTGTGAACCCCTTTTTATATATTTTGAGTCTGCATCAAAAGCTGAAAATATGTAGTCGCGAAGTCATTTAGAGGAATTGACGTTTTAAGTTTCTGTTTCCAAATTCAAACGGATGTATCTTTGCCAATAATTGTCAGAAGTTAGAATTTCTTTCAACATTATGAAGCCCTTTTTATATATTTTGACTATGCATCAAAAGCTGAAAATATGTAGTCTCGAAGTCATTTCGAGAAATTGACGTTTTAAGTTTCTGTTTCCAAATTCAAACGGATGTATCTTCGCCAATAATTGTCAGAAGTTAGAATTTCTTTCAACATTATGAAGCCCTTTTTATATATTTTGACTATGCATCAAAAGCTGAAAACATGTAGTCTCGAAGTCATTTCGAGAAATTGACGTTTTAAGTTTCTGTTTCCAAATTCAAACGGATGTATCTTCGCCAATAATTGTCAGAAGTCAGAATTTCTTTCAACATTATGAAGCCCTTTTTATATATTTTGACTCTGCATCAAAAGCTGAAAATATGTAGTCTTGAAGGCATTTCGAGAAATCGACGTTTTAAGTTTCTGTTTCCAAATTCAACCGGATGTATCTTCGCCAATAATTGTCAGAAGTTAGAATTTCTTTCAACATTATGAAGCCCTTTTTATATATTTTGATTCTGCATCAAAAGCTGAAAATATTAAGTCTCGAAGTCATTTCGAGAAATTGACGTTTTAAGTTTCTGTTTCCAAATTCAAACGGATGTATCTTCGCCAATAATTGTCAGAAGTTAGAATTTCTTTCAACATTATGAAGCCCTTTTTATATATTTTGACCCTGCATCAAAACTGAAAATATGTAGTCTCGAAGTCATTTCGAGAAATTGACGTTTTAAGTTTCTGTTTCCAAATTCAACCGGATGTATCTTCGCCAAAAATTGTCAGAAGTTAGAATTTCTTTCAACATTATGAAGCCCTTTTTATATATTTTGACCCTGCATCAAAAGCTGAAAATATGTAGTCTCGAAGTCATTTCGAGAAATTGACGTTTTAAGTTTCTGTTTCCAAATTCAAACGGATGTATCCTTTGCCAATAATTGTCAGAAGTTAGAATTTCTTTCAACATTATGAAGCCCCTTTTATATATTTTGACTCTGCATCATAAGCTGAAAATATGTAGTCTCGAAGTCATTTCGAGAAATTGACGTTTTAAGTTTCTGTTTCCAAATTCAAACGGATGTATCTTCGCCAATAATTGTCAGAAGTTAGAATTTCTTTCAACATTATGAAGCCCTTTTTATATATTTTGATTCTGCATCAAAAGCTGAAAATATGTAGTCTTGAAGTCATTTCGAGAAATTGACGTTTTAAGTTTCTGTTTCCAAATTCATACGGATGTATCTTCGCCAATAATTGTCAGAAGTTAGAATTTCTTTCAACATTATGAAGCCCTCTTTATATATTTTGATTCTGCATCAAAAGCTGAAAATATGTAGTCTCGAAGTCATTTCGAGAAATTGACGTTTTAAGTTTCTGTTTCCAAATTCAAACGGATGTATCTTCGCCAATAATTGTCAGAAGTTAGAATTTCTTTCAACATTATGAAGCCCTTTTTATATATTTTGACCCTGCATCAAAAGCTGAAAATATGTAGTCTCGAAGTCATTTCGAGAAATTGACGTTTTAAAAATTCAAACGGATGTATCTTCGCCAATAATTGTCAGAAGTTAGAATTTCTTTCAACATTATGAAGCCCTTTTTATATATTTTGACTCTGCATCAAAAGCTGAAAATATGTAGTCTCGAAGTCATTTCGAGAAATCGACGTTTTAAGTCTCTGTTTAGAAATTCAAACGGATGTATCTTCGCCAATAATTGTCAGAAGTTAGAATTTCTTTCAACATTATGAAGCCCTTTTTATATATTTTGATTCTGCATCAAAAGCTGAAAATATGTAGTCTCGAAGTCATTTCGAGAAATTGACGTTTTAAGTTTCTGTTTCCAAATTCAAACGGATGTATCCTCGCCAATAATTGTCAGAAGTTAGAATTTCTTTCAACATTATGAAGCCCTTTTTATATATTTTGACTCTGCATCAAAAGCTGAAAATATGTAGTCTTGAAGTCATTTCGAGAAATTGACGTTTTAAGTTTCTGTTTCCAAATTCAAACGGATGTATCTTCGCCAATAATTGTCAGAAGTTAGAATTTCTTTCAACATTATGAAGCCCTTTTTATATATTTTGATTCTGCATCAAAAGCTGAAAATATGTAGTCTCGAAGTCATTTCGAGAAATTGACGTTTTAAGTTTCTGTTTCCAAATTCAAACGGATGTATCTTCGCCAATAATTGTCAGAAGTTAGAATTTCTTTCAACATTATGAAGCCCGTTTTATATATTTTGACTATGCATCAAAAGCTGAAAATATGTAGTCTTGAAGTCATTTCGAGAAATTGACGTTTTAAGTTTCTGTTTCCAAATTCAAACGGATGTATCTTCGCCAATAATTGTCAGAAGTTAGAATTTCTTTCAACATTATGAAGCCCTTTTTATATATTTTGATTCTGCATCAAAAGCTGAAAATATGTAGTCTTGAAGTCATTTCGAGAAATCGACGTTTTAAGTTTCTGTTTCCAAATTCAAACGGATGTATCTTCGCCAATAATTGTCAGAAGTTAGAATTTCTTTCAACATTATGAAGCCCTTTTTATATATTTTGACTCTGCATCAAAAGCTGAAAGTCTCGAAGTCATTTCGAGAAATTGACGTTTTAAGTTTCTGTTTCCAAATTCAAACGGATGTATCTTCGCCAATAATTGTCAGAAGTTAGAATTTCTTTCAACATTGTGAAGCCCTTTTATATATTTTGACCCTGCATCAAAACTGATAATATGTAGTCTCGAAAGTCATTTCGAGAAATTGGACGTTTTAAAGTTTCTGTTTCCAAATTCAAAACGGATATATCTTTCGCCAATAATTGTCAGAAGTTAGAATTTCTTTCAACATTATGAAGCCCTATTTATATATTTTGATTCTGCATCAAAAGCTGAAAATATGTAGTTTCGAAGTCATTTCGAGAAATTGACGTTTTAAGTTTCTGTTTCCAAATTCAAACGGATGTATCTTCGCCAATAATTGTCAGAAGCTAGAATTTCTTTCAACATTATGAAGCCCTTTTTATATATTTTGATTCTGCATCAAAAGCTGAAAATATGTAGTCTCGAAGTCATTTCGAGAAATTGACGTTTTAAGTTTCTGTTTCCAAATTCGAACGGATGTATCTTCTCCAATAATTGTCAGAAGTTAGAATTTCTTTCACATTATGAAGCCCTTTTTATATATTTTGATTCTGCATCAAAAACTGAAAATATGTAGTCTCCAAGTCATTTCGAGAAATCGACGTTTTAAGTCTCTGTTTCCAAATTCAAACGGATGTATCTTCGCCAATAATTGTCAGAAGTTAGAATTTTTTTCAACATTATGAAGCCCTTTTTATATATTTTGATTCTGCATCAAAAGCTGAAAATATGTAGTCTCGAAGTCATTTCGAGAAATTGACGTTTTAAGTTTCTGTTTCCAAATTCAAACGGATGTATCTTCGCCAATAATTGTCAGAAGTTAGAATTTCTTTCAACATTATGAAGCCCTTTTTATATATTTTGATTCTGCATCAAAAGCTGAAAATATGTAGTCTTGAATTCATTTCGAGAAATTGACGTTTTAAGTTTCTGTTTCCAAATTCAAACGGATGTATCTTCGCCAATAATTGTCAGAAGTTAGAATTTCTTTCAACATTATGAAGCCCTTTTTATATATTTTGATTCTGCATCAAAAGCTGAAAATATGTAGTCTCGAAGTCATTTCGAGAAATTGACGTTTTAAGTTTCGGTTTCCAAATTCAAACGGATGTATCTTCGCCAATAATTGTCAGAAGTTAGAATTTCTTTCAACATTATGAAGCCCTTTTTATATATTTTGACTCTGCATCAAAAGCTGAAAACATGTAGTCTGGAAGTCATTTCGAGAAATTGACGTTTTAAGTTTCTGTTTCCAAATTCAAACGGATGTATCTTTGCCAATAATTGTCAGAAGTTAGAATTTCTTTCAACATTCTGAAGCCCTTTTTATATATTTTGACTATGCATCAAAAGCTGAAAATATGTAGTCTCGAAGTCATTTCGAGAAATTGACGTTTTAAGTTTCTGTTTCCAAATTCAAACGGATGTATCTTCGCCAATAATTGTCAGAAGTTAGAATTTCTTTCAACATTATTAACGCTTTTTTATATATTTTGGTTCTGCATCAAAAGCTGAAAATATGTAGTCTCGAAGTCATTTCGAGAAATTGACGTTTTAAGTTTCTGTTTCCAAATTCAAACGGATGTATCTTCGCCAATAATTGTCAGAAGTTAGAATTTCTTTCAACATTATGAAGCCCTTTTTACATATTTTGACCCTGCATCAAAAGCTGAACATATGTAGTCTCGAAGTCATTTCGAGAAATTGACGTTTTAAGTTTCTGTTTCCAAATTCAAACGGATGTATCTTCGCCAATAATTGTCAGAAGTTAGAATTTCTTTCAACATTATGAAGCCCTTTTTATATATTTTGACTCTGCATCAAAAGCTGAAAATATGTAGTCTGGAAGTCATTTCGAGAAATTGACGTTTTAAGTTTCTGTTTCCAAATTCAAACGGATGTATCTTTGCCAATAATTGTCAGAAGTTAGAATTTCTTTCAACATTATGAAGCCCTTTTTATATATTTTGACTATGCATCAAAAGCTGAAAATATGTAGTCTCGAAGTCATTTCGAGAAATTGATGTTTTAAGTTTCTGTTTCCAAATTCAAACGGATGTATCTTCGCCAATAATTGTCAGAAGTTAGAATTTCTTTCAACATTATGAAGCCCTTTTTATATATTTTGACTCTGCATCAAAAGCTGAAAATATGTAGTCGCGAAGTCATTTCGAGAAATTGACGTTTTAAGTTTCGGTTTCCAAATTCAAACGGATGTATCTTCGCCAATAATTGTCAGAAGCTAGAATTTCTTTCAACATTATGAAGCCCTTTTTATATATTTTGATTCTGCATCAAAAGCTGAAAATATGTAGTCTCGAAGTCATTTCGAGAAATTGACGTTTTAAGTCTCTGTTTCCAAATTCAAACGGATGTATCTTCGCCAATAATTGTCAGAAGTTAGAATTTCTTTCAACATTATGAAGCCCTTTTTATATATTTTGATTCTGCATCAAAAGCTGAAAATATGTAGTCTCGAAGTCATTTCGAGAAATTGACGTTTTAAGTTTCTGTTTCCAAATTCAAACGGATGTATCTTCGCCAATAATTGTCAGAAGTTAGAATTTCTTTCAACATTATGAAGCCCTTTTTATATATTTTGATTCTGCATCAAAAGCTGAAAATATGTAGTCTTGAAGTCATTTTGAGAAATTGACGTTTTAAGTTTCTGTTTCCAAATTCAAACGGATGTATCTTCGCCAATAATTGTCAGAAGTTAGAATTTCTTTCAACATTATGAAGCCCTTTTTATATATTTTGATTCTGCATCAAAAGCTGAAAATATGTAGTCTCGAAGTCATTTCGAGAAATTGACGTTTTAAGTTTCTGTTTCCAAATTCAAACGGATGTATCTTCGCCAATAATTGTCAGAAGTTAGAATTTCTTTCAACATTGTGAAGCCCTTTTTATATATTTTGACCCTGCATCAAAAGCTGAAAATATTAAGTCTCGAAGTCATTTCGAGAAATTGACGTTTGAAGTTTCTGTTTCCAAATTCAAACGGATGTATCTTCGCCAATAATTGTCAGAAGTTAGAATTTCTTTCAACATTGTGAAGCCCTTTTTATATATTTTGACCCTGCATCAAAACTGATAATATGTAGTCTCGAAGTCATTTCGAGAAATTGACGTTTTAAGTTTCTGTTTCCAAATTCAAACGGATGTATCTTCGCCAATAATTGTCAGAAGTTAGAATTTCTTTCAACATTATGAAGCCCTTTTTATATATTTTGACTCTGCATCAAAAGCTGAAAATATGTAGTCGCGAAGTCATTTCGAGAAATTGACGTTTTAAGTTTCGGTTTCCAAATTCAAACGGATGTATCTTCGCCAATAATTGTCAGAAGCTAGAATTTCTTTCAACATTATGAAGCCCTTTTTATATATTTTGATTCTGCATCAAAAACTGAAAATATGTAGTCTCGAAGTCATTTCGAGAAATCGACGTTTTAAGTCTCTGTTTCCAAATTCAAACGGATGTATCTTCGCCAATAATTGTCAGAAGTTAGAATTTCTTTCAACATTATGAAGCCCTTTTTATATATTTTGATTCTGCATCAAAAGCTGAAAATATGTAGTCTCGAAGTCATTTCGAGAAATTGACGTTTTAAGTTTCTGTTTCCAAATTCAACCGGATGTATCTTCGCCAATAATTGTCAGAAGTTAGAATTTCTTTCAACATTATGAAGCCCTTTTTATATATTTTGATTCTGCATCAAAAGCTGAAAATATGTAGTCTTGAAGTCATTTCGAGAAATTGACGTTTTAAGTTTCTGTTTCCAAATTCAAACGGATGTATCTTCGCCAATAATTGTCAGAAGTTAGAATTTCTTTCAACATTATGAAGCCCTTTTTATATATTTTGATTCTGCATCAAAAGCTGAAAATATGTAGTCTCGAAGTCATTTCGAGAAATTGACGTTTTAAGTTTCTGTTTCCAAATTCAAACGGATGTATCTTCGCCAATAATTGTCAGAAGTTAGAATTTCTTTCAACATTGTGAAGCCCTTTTTATATATTTTGACCCTGCATCAAAAGCTGAAAATATTAAGTCTCGAAGTCATTTCGAGAAATTGACGTTTGAAGTTTCTGTTTCCAAATTCAAACGGATGTATCTTCGCCAATAATTGTCAGAAGTTAGAATTTCTTTCAACATTGTGAAGCCCTTTTTATATATTTTGACCCTGCATCAAAACTGATAATATGTAGTCTCGAAGTCATTTCGAGAAATTGACGTTTTAAGTTTCTGTTTCCAAATTCAAACGGATGTATCTTCGCCAATAATTGTCAGAAGTTAGAATTTCTTTCAACATTATGAAGCCCTTTTTATATATTTTGACTCTGCATCAAAAGCTGAAAATATGTAGTCGCGAAGTCATTTCGAGAAATTGACGTTTTAAGTTTCGGTTTCCAAATTCAAACGGATGTATCTTCGCCAATAATTGTCAGAAGCTAGAATTTCTTTCAACATTATGAAGCCCTTTTTATATATTTTGATTCTGCATCAAAAACTGAAAATATGTAGTCTCGAAGTCATTTCGAGAAATCGACGTTTTAAGTCTCTGTTTCCAAATTCAAACGGATGTATCTTCGCCAATAATTGTCAGAAGTTAGAATTTCTTTCAACATTATGAAGCCCTTTTTATATATTTTGATTCTGCATCAAAAGCTGAAAATATGTAGTCTCGAAGTCATTTCGAGAAATTGACGTTTTAAGTTTCTGTTTCCAAATTCAAACGGATGTATCTTCGCCAATAATTGTCAGAAGTTAGAATTTCTTTCAACATTATGAAGCCCTTTTTATATATTTTGATTCTGCATCAAAAGCTGAAAATATGTAGTCTTGAAGTCATTTCGAGAAATTGACGTTTTAAGTTTCTGTTTCCAAATTCAAACGGATGTATCTTCGCCAATAATTGTCAGAAGTTAGAATTTCTTTCAACATTATGAAGCCCTTTTTATATATTTTGATTCTGCATCAAAAGCTGAAAATATGTAGTCTTGAAGTCATTTCGAGAAATTGACGTTTTAAGTTTCTGTTTCCAAATTCAAACGGATGTATCTTCGCCAATAATTTGTCAGAAGTTAGAATTTCTTTTAACATTATGAAGCCCTTTTTATATATTTTGATTCTGCATCAAAAGCTGAAAATATGTAGTTTTGATGTCATTTACGTTTTAAGTTTCTGTTTCCAAATTCAAACGGATGTATCTTCGCCAATAATTGTCAGAAGTTAGAATTTCTTTCAACATTATGAAGCCCTTTTTATATATTTTGACTCTGCATCAAAAAGCTGAAAAATATGTAGTCTCGAAGTCATTTCGAGAAATTGACGTTTTTAAGTTTCTGTTTCCAAATTCAAACGGATGTATCTTCGCCAATAATTGTCAGAAGTTAGAATTTCTTTCAACATTATGAAGCCCTTTTTATATATTTTGATTCTGCATCAAAAGCTGAAAATATGTAGTCTTGAAGTCATTTCGAGAAATTGACGTTTTAAGTTTCTGTTTCCAAATTCAAACGGATGTATCTTCGCCAATAATTGTCAGAAGTTAGAATTTCTTTCAACATTATGAAGCCCTTTTTTATATATTTTGATTCTGCATCAAAAGCTGAAAATATGTAGTCTCGAAGTCATTTCGAGAAATTGACGTTTTAAGTTTCTGTTTCCAAATTCAAACGGATGTATCTTCGCCAATAATTGTCAGAAGTTAGAATTTCTTTCAACATTATGAAGCCCTTTTTATATATTTTGACCCTGCATCAAAAGCTGAAAATATGTAGTCTCGAAGTCATTTCGAGAAATTGACGTTTTAAGTTTCTGTTTCCAAATTCAAACGGATGTATCTTTGCCAATAATTGTCAGAAGTTAGAATTTCTTTCAACATTATGAAGCCCTTTTTATATATTTTGACTATGCATCAAAAGCTGAAAATATGTAGTCTCGAAGTCATTTCGAGAAATTGACGTTATAAGTTTCTGTTTCCAAATTCAAACGGATGTATCTTCGCCAATAATTGTCAGAAGTTAGAATTTCTTTCAACATTATTAAGCCCTTTTTTATATATTTTGGTTCTGCATCAAAAGCTGAAAATATGTAGTCTCGAAGTCATTTCGAGAAATTGACGTTTTAAGTTTCTGTTTCCAAATTCAAACGGATGTATCTTCGCCAATAATTGTCAGAAGTTAGAATTTCTTTCAACATTATGAAGCCCTTTTTATATATTTTGACCCTGCATCAAAAGCTGAACATATGTAGTCTCGAAGTCATTTCGAGAAATTGACGTTTTAAGTTTCTGTTTCCAAATTCAAACGGATGTATCTTCGCCAATAATTGTCAGAAGTTAGAATTTCTTTCAACATTATGAAGCCCTTTTTATATATTTTGACCCTGCATCAAAAGCTGAAAATATGTAGTCTGGAAGTCATTTCGAGAAATTGACGTTTTAAGTTTCTGTTTCCAAATTCAAACGGATGTATCTTCGCCAATAATTGTCAGAAGTTAGAATTTCTTTCAACATTATGAAGCCCTTTTTATATATTTTGACTCTGCATCAAAAACTGAAAATATGTAGTCTCGAAGTCATTTCGAGAAATTGACGTTTTAAGTCTCTGTTTCCAAATTCAAACGGATGTATCTTCGCCAATAATTGTCAGAAGTTAGAATTTCTTTCAACATTATGAAGCCCTTTTTATATATTTTGATTCTGCATCAAAAGCTGAAAATATGTAGTCTCGAAGTCATTTCGAGAAATTGACGTTTTAAGTTTCTGTTTCCAAATTCAAACGGATGTATCTTCGCCAATAATTGTCAGAAGTTAGAATTTCTTTCAACATTATGAAGCCCTTTTTATATATTTTGATTCTGCATCAAAAGCTGAAAATATGTAGTCTTGAAGTCATTTTGAGAAATTGACGTTTTAAGTTTCTGTTTCCAAATTCAAACGGATGTATCTTCGCCAATAATTGTCAGAAGTTAGAATTTCTTTCAACATTATGAAGCCCTTTTTATATATTTTGATTCTGCATCAAAAGCTGAAAATATGTAGTCTCGAAGTCATTTCGAGAAATTGACGTTTTAAGTTTCTGTTTCCAAATTCAAACGGATGTATCTTCGCCAATAATTGTCAGAAGTTAGAATTTCTTTCAACATTATGAAGCCCTTTTTATATATTTTGACCCTGCATCAAAAGCTGAAAATATGTAGTCTCGAAGTCATTTCGAGAAATTGACGTTTTAAGTTTCTGTTTCCAAATTCAAACGGATGTATCTTCGCCAATAATTGTCAGAAGTTAGAATTTCTTTCAACATTATGAAGCCCTTTTTATATATTTTGACCCTGCATCAAAAGCTGAAAATATGTAGTCTCGAAGTCATTTCGAGAAATTGACGTTTTAAGTTTCTGTTTCCAAATTCAAACGGATGTATCTTTCGCCAATAATTGTCAGAAGTTAGAATTTCTTTCAACATTATGAAGCCCTTTTTATATATTTTGACTCTGCATCAAAAGCTGAAAATATGTAGTCTCGAAGTCATTTCGAGAAATTGACGTTTTAAGTTTCTGTTTCCAAATTCAAACGGATGTATCTTCGCCAATAATTGTCAGAAGTTAGAATTTCTTTCAACATTATGAAGCCCTTTTTATATATTTTGGTTCTGCATCAAAAGCTGAAAATATGTAGTCTCGAAGTCATTTCGAGAAATTGACGTTTTAAGTTTCTGTTTCCAAATTCAAACGGATGTATCTTCGCCAATAATTGTCAGAAGTTAGAATTTCTTTCAACATTATGAAGCCCTTTTTATATATTTTGACCCTGCATCAAAAGCTGAAAATATGTAGTCTCGAAGTCATTTCGAGAAATTGACGTTTTAAGTTTCTGTTTCCAAATTCAAACGGATGTATCTTCGCCAATAATTGTCAGAAGTTAGAATTTCTTTCAACATTATGAAGCCCTTTTTATATATTTTGACTCTGCATCAAAAGCTGAAAATATGTAGTCTGGAAGTCATTTCGAGAAATTGACGTTTTAAGTTTCTGTTTCCAAATTCAAACGGATGTATCTTTGCCAATAATTGTCAGAAGTTAGAATTTCTTTCAACATTATGAAGCCCTTTTTATATATTTTGACTCTGCATCAAAAGCTGAAAATATGTAGTCTCGAAGTCATTTCGAGAAATTGATGTTTTAAGTTTCTGTTTCCAAATTCAAACGGATGTATCTTCGCCAATAATTGTCAGAAGTTAGAATTTCTTTCAACATTATGAAGCCCTTTTTATATATTTTGACTCTGCATCAAAAGCTGAAAATATGTAGTCTCGAAGTCATTTCGAGAAATTGACGTTTTAAGTTTCTGTTTCCAAATTCAAACGGATGTATCTTCGCCAATAATTGTCAGAAGTTAGAATTTCTTTCAACATTATGAAGCCCTTTTTATATATTTTGATTCTGCATCAAAAGCTGAAAATATGTAGTCTTGAAGTCATTTCGAGAAATTGACGTTTTAAGTTTCTGTTTCCAAATTCAAACGGATGTATCTTCGCCAATAATTGTCAGAAGTTAGAATTTCTTTCAACATTATGAAGCCCTTTTTATATATTTTGATTCTGCATCAAAAGCTGAAAATATGTAGTCTCGAAGTCATTTCGAGAAATTGACGTTTTAAGTTTCTGTTTCCAAATTCAAACGGATGTATCTTCGCCAATAATTGTCAGAAGTTAGAATTTCTTTCAACATTATGAAGCCCTTTTTATATATTTTGACCCTGCATCAAAAGCTGAAAATATGTAGTCTCGAAGTCATTTCGAGAAATTGACGTTTTAAGTTTCTGTTTCCAAATTCAAACGGATGTATCTTCGCCAATAATTGTCAGAAGTTAGAATTTCTTTCAACATTATGAAGCCCTTTTTATATATTTTGACTCTGCATCAAAAGCTGAAAATATGTAGTCTCGAAGTCATTTCGAGAAATTGACGTTTTAAGTTTCTGTTTCCAAATTCAAACGGATGTATCTTCGCCAATAATTGTCAGAAGTTAGAATTTCTTTCAACATTATGAAGCCCTTTTTATATATTTTGACTCTGCATCAAAAGCTGAAAATATGTAGTCTCGAAGTCATTTCGAGAAATTGACGTTTTAAGTTTCTGTTTCCAAATTCAAACGGATGTATCTTCGCCAATAATTGTCAGAAGTTAGAATTTCTTTCAACATTATGAAGCCCTTTTTATATATTTTGATTCTGCATCAAAAGCTGAAAATATGTAGTCTCGAAGTCATTTCGAGAAATTGACGTTTTAAGTTTCTGTTTCCAAATTCAAACGGATGTATCTTCGCCAATAATTGTCAGAAGTTAGAATTTCTTTCAACATTATGAAGCCCTTTTTATATATTTTGATTCTGCATCAAAAGCTGAAAATATGTAGTCTCGAAGTCATTTCGAGAAATTGACGTTTTAAGTTTCTGTTTCCAAATTCAAACGGATGTATCTTCGCCAATAATTGTCAGAAGTTAGAATTTCTTTCAACATTATGAAGCCCTTTTTATATATTTTGACCCTGCATCAAAAGCTGAAAATATGTAGTCTCGAAGTCATTTCGAGAAATTGACGTTTTAAGTTTCTGTTTCCAAATTCAAACGGATGTATCTTCGCCAATAATTGTCAGAAGTTAGAATTTCTTTCAACATTATGAAGCCCTTTTTATATATTTTGACCCTGCATCAAAAGCTGAAAATATGTAGTCTCGAAGTCATTTCGAGAAATTGACGTTTTAAGTTTCTGTTTCCAAATTCAAACGGATGTATCTTCGCCAATAATTGTCAGAAGTTAGAATTTCTTTCAACATTATGAAGCCCTTTTTATATATTTTGACTCTGCATCAAAAGCTGAAAATATGTAGTCTCGAAGTCATTTCGAGAAATTGACGTTTTAAGTTTCTGTTTCCAAATTCAAACGGATGTATCTTCGCCAATAATTGTCAGAAGTTAGAATTTCTTTCAACATTATGAAGCCCTTTTTATATATTTTGATTCTGCATCAAAAGCTGAAAATATGTAGTCTCGAAGTCATTTCGAGAAATCGACGTTTTAAGTTTCTGTTTCCAAATTCAAACGGATGTATCTTCGCCAATAATTGTCAGAAGTTAGAATTTCTTTCAACATTATGAAGCCCTTTTTATATATTTTGATTCTGCATCAAAAGCTGAAAATATGTAGTCTCGAAGTCATTTCGAGAAATTGGCGTTTTAAGTTTCTGTTTCCAAATTCAAACGGATGTATCTTCGCCAATAATTGTCAGAAGTTAGAATTTCTTTCAACATTGTGAAGCCCTTTTTATATATTTTGACCCTGCATCAAAACTGAAAATATGTAGTCTCGAAGTCATTTCGAGAAATTGACGTTTTAAGTTTCTGTTTCCAAATTCAACCGGATGTATCTTCGCCAATAATTGTCAGAAGTTAGAATTTCTTTCAACATTATGAAGCCCTTTTTATATATTTTGACTCTGCATCAAAAGCTGAAAATATGTAGTCTCGAAGTCATTTCGAGAAATTGACGTTTTAAGTTTCGGTTTCCAAATTCAAACGGATGTATCTTCGCCAATAATTGTCAGAAGTTAGAATTTCTTTCAACATTATGAAGCCCTTTTTATATATTTTGACTCTGCATCAAAAGCTGAAAATATGTAGTCTCGAAGTCATTTCGAGAAATCGACGTTTTAAGTCTCTGTTTCCAAATTCAAACGGATGTATCTTCGCCAATAATTGTCAGAAGTGAGAATTTCTTTCAACATTATGAAGCCCTTTTTATATATTTTGATTCTGCATCAAAAGCTGAAAATATGTAGTCTCGAAGTCATTTCGAGAAATTGACGTTTTAAGTTTCTGTTTCCAAATTCAAACGGATGTATCTTCGCCAATAATTGTCAGAAGTTAGAATTTCTTTCAACATTATGAAGCCCTTTTTATATATTTTAATTCCGCATCAAAAGCTGAAAATATGTAGTCTTGAAGTCATTTCGAGAAATTGACGTTTTAAGTTTCTGTTTCCAAATTCAAACGGATGTATCTTCGCCAATAATTGTCAGAAGTTAGAATTTCTTTCAACATTATGAAGCCCTTTTTATATATTTTGACCCGTGCATCAAAAGCTGAAAATATGTAGTCTCGAAGTCATTTCGAGAAATTGACGTTTTAAGTTTCTGTATCCAAATTCAAATGGATGTATCTTTGCCAATAATTGTCAGAAGTTAGAATTTCTTTCAACATTATGAAGCCCTTTTTATATATTTTGACTCTGCATCAAAAGCTGAAAATATGTAGTCTCGAAGTCATTTCGAGAAATTGACGTTTTAAGTTTCTGTTTCCAAATTCAAACGGATGTATCTTCGCCAATAATTGTCAGAAGTTAGAATTTCTTTCAACATTATGAAGCCCTTTTTATATATTTTGATTCTGCATCAAAAGCTGAAAATATGTAGTCTCGAAGTCATTTCGAGAAATTGGCGTTTAAAGTTTATTTTCGTCGCCAATAATTGTCAGAAGTTAGAATTTCTTTCAACATTATGAACCCCTTTTTATATATTTTGATTCTGCATCAAAAGCTGAAAATATGTAGTCTCGAAGTCATTTCGAGATATTGGCGTTTTAAGTTTATTTTCCCAAATTCAAACGGATGTATCTTCGCCAATAATTGTCAGAAGTTAGAATTTCTTTCAACATTATGAACCCCTTTTTATATATTTTGATTATGCATCAAAGGCTGAAAATATTTAGTCTCGAAGTCATTCGAGAAATGACGTTTTAAGTTTCTGTTTCCCAAATTCAAACGGATGTATCTTTGCCCAATAATGTCAGAAGTTAGAATTTCTTTCAACATTATGAAGCCCTTTTTATATATTTTGACTCTGCATCAAAAGCTGAAAATATGTAGTCTCGAAGTCATTTCGAGAAATTGACGTTTTAAGTTTCTGTTTCCAAATTCAAACGGATGTATCTTCGCCAATAATTGTCAGAAGTTAGAATTTCTTTCAACATTATGAACCCCTTATTATATATTTTGATTCTGCATCAAAAGCTAAAAATATGTAGTCTCGAAGTCATTTCGAGATATTGGCGTTTTAAGTTTATTTTCCCAAATTGGAAACGGATGTATCTTCGCCAATAATTGTCAGAAGTCAGAATTTCTTTCAACATTATGAAGCCCTATTTATATATTTTGACTCTGCATCAAAAGCTGAAAATATGTAGTCGCGAAGTCATTTCGAGAAATTGACGTTTTAAGTTTCTGTTTCCAAATTCAAACGGATGTATCTTCGCCAATAATTGTCAGAAGTTAGAATTTCTTTCAACATTATGAAGCCCTTTTTATATATTTTGACTCTGCATCAAAAGCTGAAAATATGTAGTCGCAAAGTCATTTCCAGAAATTGACGTTTTAAGTTTCGGTTTCCAAATTCAAACGGATGTATCTTCGCCAATAATTGTCAGAAGTTAGAATTGCTTTCAACATTATGAAGCCCTTTTTATATATTTTGATTCTGCATCAAAAGCTGAAAATATGTAGTCTCGAAGTCATTTTGAGAAATTGGCGTGTTAAGTTTCTGTTTCCAAATTCAAACGGATGTATCTTCGTCAATAACTGTCAGAAGTTAGAATTTCTTTCAACATTATGAAGCCCTTTTTATATATTTTGATTCTGCATCAAAAGCTGAAAATATGTAGTCTCGAAGTCATTTCGAGAAATTGACGTTTTAAGTTTCTGTTTCCAAATTCAAACGGATGTATCTTCGCCAATAATTGTCAGAAGTTAGAATTTCTTTCAACATTATGAAGCCCTTTTTATATATTTTGATTCTGCATCAAAAGCTGAAAATATGTAGTCTCGAAGTCATTTCGAGAAATTGACGTTTTAAGTTTCTGTTTCCAAATTCAAACGGATGTATCTTCGCCAATAATTGTCAAAAGTTAGAATTTCTTTCAACATTATGAAGCCCTTTTTATATATTTTGACTCTGCATCAAAAGCTGAAAATATGTAGTCTCGAAGTCATTTCGAGAAATTGACGTTTTAAGTTTCTATTTCCAAATTCAAACGGATGTATCTTTGCCAATAATTGTCAGCAGTTAGAATTACTTTCAACATTATGAAGCCCTTTTTATATATTTTGATTCTGCATCAAAAGCTGAAAATATGTAGTCTCGAAGTCATTTCGAGAAATTGACGTTTTAAGTTTCTGTTTCCAAATTCAAATGGATGTATCTTCGCCAATAATTGTCAGAAGTTAGAATTTCTTTCAACATTATGAAGCCCTTTTTATATATTTTGATTCTGCATCAAAAGCTGAAAATATGTAGTCTCGAAGTCATTTCGAGAAATTGGCGTTTTCGGCTATTTTCTTCGCCAATAATTGTCAGAAGTTAGAATGTCTTTCAACATTATGAACCCCTTTTTATATATTTTGATTCAGCATCAAAAGCTGAAAATATGTAGTCTCGAAGTCATTTCGAGATATTGGCGTTTTAAGTTTATTTTCCCAAATTCAAACGGATGTATCTTCGCCAATAATTGTCAGAAGTTAGAATTTCTTTCAACATTATGAAGCCCTTTTTATATATTTTGATTCTGCATCAAAAGCTGAAAATATGTAGTCTCGAAGTCATTTCGAGAAATTGACGTTTTAAGTTTCTGTTTCCAAATTCAAACGGATGTATCTTCGCCAATAATTGTCAGAAGTTAGAATTTCTTTCAACATTATGAAGCCCTTTTTATATATTTTGACCCTGCATCAAAAGCTGAAAATATGTAGTCTCGAAGTCATTTCGAGAAATTGACTTTTTAAGTTTCTGTTTCCCAATTGGAAACGGATGTATCTTTGCCAATAATTGTCAGAAGTTAGAATTTCTTTCAACATTATGAAGCCCTTTTTATATATTTTGACTCTGCATCAAAAGCTGAAAATATGTAGTCTCGAAGTCATTTCGAGAAATTGACGTTTTAAGTTTCTGTTTCCAAATTCAAACGGATGTATCTTCGCCAATAATTGTCAGAAGTTAGAATTTCTTTCAACATTATGAAGCCCTTTTTATATATTTTGATTCTGCATCAAAAGCTGAACATATGTAGTCTCGAAGTCATTTCGAGAAATTGGCGTTGTAAGTTTATTTTCTTCGCCAATAATTGTCAGAACGTTAGAATGTCTTTCAACATTATGAACCCCTTTTTATATATTTTGATTCTGCATCAAAAGCTGAAAATATGTAGTCTCGAAGTCATTTCGAGATATTGGCGTTTTAAGTTTATTTTCCCAAATTCAAACGGATGTATCTTCGCCAATAATTGTCAGAAGTTAGAATTTCTTTCAACATTATGAAGCCCTTTTTATATATTTTGATTATGCATCAAAGGCTGAAAATATGTAGTCTCGAAGTCATTTCGAGAAATTGACGTTTTAAGTTTCTGTTTCCAAATTCAAACGGATGTATCTTCGCCAATAATTGTCAGAAGTTAGAATTTCTTTCAACATTATGAAGCCCTTTTTATATATTTTGACTCTGCATCAAAAGCTGAAAATATGTAGTCTCGAAGTCATTTCGAGAAATTGACGTTTTAAGTTTCTGTTTCCAAATTCAAACGGATGTATCTTCGCCAATAATTGTCAGAAGTTAGAATTTCTTGCAACATTATGAACCCCTTTTTATATATTTTGATTCTGCATCAAAAGCTGAAAATATGTAGGCTCGAAGTCATTTCGAGATATTGGCGTTTTAAGTTTATTTTCCCAAATTGGAAACGGATGTATCTTCGCCAATAATTGTCAGAAGTCAGAATTTCTTTCAACATTATGAAGCCCTATTTATATATTTTGACTCTGCATCAAAAGCTGAAAATATGTAGTCGCGAAGTCATTTCGAGAAATTGACGTTTTAAGTTTCTGTTTTCAAATTCAAACGGATGTATCTTCGCCAATAATTGTCAGAAGTTAGAATTTCTTTCAACATTATGAAGCCCTTTTTATATATTTTGACTCTGCATCAAAAGCTGAAAATATGTAGTCGCAAAGTCATTTCCAGAAATTGACGTTTTAAGTTTCTGTTTCCAAATTTAAACGGATGTATCTTCGCCAATAATTGTCAGAAGTTAGAATTGCTTTCAACATGATGAAGCCCTTTTTATATGTTTTGATTCTGCATCAAAAGCTGAAAATATGTAGTCTCGAAGTCATTTGAGAAATTGACGTTTTAAGTTTCTGTTTCCAAATTCAAACGGATGTATCTTCGTCAATAACTGTCAGAAGTTAGAATTTCTTTCAACATTATGAAGCCCTTTTTATATATTTTGATTCTGCATCAAAAGCTGAAAATATGTAGTCTCGAAGTCATTTCGAGAAATTGACGTTTTAAGTTTCTGTTTCCAAATTCAAACGGATGTATCTTCGCCAATAATTGTCAGAAGTTAGAATTTCTTTCAACATTATGAAGCCCTTTTTATATATTTTGATTCTGCATCAAAAGCTGAAAATATGTAGTCTCGAAGTCATTTCGAGAAATTGACGTTTTAAGTTTCTGTTTCCAAATTCAAACGGATGTATCTTCGCCAATAATTGTCAGAAGTTAGAATTTCTTTCAACATTATGAAGCCCTTTTTATATATTTTGACTCTGCTTCAAAAGCTGAAAATATGTAGTCTCGAAGTCATTTCGAGAAATTGACGTTTTAAGTTTCTGTTTCCAAATTCAAACGGATGTATCTTCGCCAATAATTGTCAGAAGTTAGAATTTCTTTCAACATTATGAAGCCCTTTTTATATATTTTGATTCTGCATCAAAAGCTGAAAATATGTAGTCTCCAAGTCATTTCGAGAAATCGACGTTTTAAGTCTCTGTTTCCAAATTCAAACGGATGTATCTTCGCCAATAATTGTCAGAAGTTAGAATTTCTTTCAACATTATGAAGCCCTTTTTATATATTTTGATTCTGCATCAAAAGCTGAAAATATGTAGTCTCGAAGTCATTTCGAGAAATTGACGTTTTAAGTTTCTGTTTCCAAATTCAAACGGATGTATCTTCGCCAATAATTGTCAGAAGTTAGAATTTCTTTCAACATTATGAAGCCCTTTTTATATATTTTGACTCTGCTTCAAAAGCTGAAAATATGTAGTCTCGAAGTCATTTCGAGAAATTGACGTTTTAAGTTTCTGTTTCCAAATTCAAACGAATGTATCTTCGCCAATAATTGTCAGAAGTTAGAATTTCTTTCAACATTATGAAGCCCTTTTTATATATTTTGATTCTGCATCAAAAGCTGAAAATATGTAGTCGCGAAGTCATTTCGAGAAATTGACGTTTTAAGTTTCGGTTTCCAAATTCAAACGGATGTATCTTCGCCAATAATTGGCAGAAGTCAGAATTTCTTTCAACATTATGAAGCCCTTTTAATATATTTTGACTCTGCATCAAAAGCTGAAAATATGTAGTCTTGAAGTCATTTCGAGAAATTGACGTTTTAAGTTTCTGTTTCCAAATTCAAACGGATGTATCTTCGCCAATAATTGTCAGAAGTTAGAATTTCTTTCAACATTATGAAGCCCTTTTTATATATTTTGATTCTGCATCAAAAGTTGAAAATATGTAGTCTCGAAGTCATTTCGAGAAATTGACGTTTTAAGTTTCTGTTTCCAAATTCAAACGGATGTATCTTCGCCAATAATTGTCAGAAGTTAGAATTTCTTTCAACATTATGAAGCCCTTTTTATATATTTTGACTCTGCATCAAAAGCTGAAAATATGTAGTCGCGAAGTCATTTCGAGAAATTGACGTTTTAAGTTTCTGTTTCCAAATTCAAACGGATGTATCTTCGCCAATAATTGTCAGAAGTTAGAATTTCTTTCAACATTATGAAGCCCTTTTTATATATTTTGATTCTGCATCAAAAGCTGAAAATATGTAGTCTCGAATTCATTTCGAGAAATTGACGTCTTAAGTTTCTGTTTCCAAATTCAAATGGATGTATCTTCGCCAATAATTGTCAGAAGTTAGAATTTCTTTCAACATTATGAAGCCCTTTTTATATATTTTGATTCTGCATCAAAAGCTGAAAATATGTAGTCTCGAAGTCATTTCGAGAAATTGGCGTTTTAAGTTTATTTTCTTCGCCAATAATTGTCAGAAGTTAGAATGTCTTTCAACATTATGAACCCCTTTTTATATATTTTGATTCTGCATCAAAAGCTGAAAATATGTAGTCTCGAAGTCTTTTCGAGATATTGGCGTTTTAAGTTTATTTTCCCAAATTCAAACGGATGTATCTTCGCCAATAATTGTCAGAAGTTAGAATTTCTTTCAACATTATGAACCCCTTTTTATATATTTTGATTATGCATCAAAGGCTGAAAATATGTAGTCTCGAAGTCATTTCGAGAAATTGACGTTTAAGTTTCTGTTTCCAAATTCAAACGGATGTATCTTCGCCAATAATTGTCAGAAGTTAGAATTTCTTTCAACATTATGAAGCCCTTTTTATATATTTTGACTCTGCATCAAAAGCTGAAAATATGTAGTCTCGAAGTCATTTCGAGAAATTGACGTTTTAAGTTTCTGTTTCCAAATTCAAACGGATGTATCTTCGCCAATAATTGTCAGAAGTTAGAATTTCTTGCAACATTATGAACCCCTTTTTATATATTTTGATTCTGCATCAAAAGCTGAAAATATGTAGTCTCGAAGTCATTTCGAGATATTGGCGTTTTAAGTTTATTTTCCCAAATTGGAAACGGATGTATCTTCGCCAATAATTGTCAGAAGTCAGAATTTCTTTCAACATTATGAAGCCCTATTTATATATTTTGACTCTGCATCAAAAGCTGAAAATATGTAGTCGCGAAGTCATTTCGAGAAATTGACGTTTTAAGTTTCTGTTTTCAAATTCAAACGGATGTATCTTCGCCAATAATTGTCAGAAGTTAGAATTTCTTTCAACATTATGAAGCCCTTTTTATATATTTTGACTCTGCATCAAAAGCTGAAAATATGTAGTCGCAAAGTCATTTCCAGAAATTGACGTTTTAAGTTTCTGTTTCCAAATTCAAACGGATGTATCTTCGCCAATAATTGTCAAAAGTTAGAATTGCTTTCAACATTATGAAGCCCTTTTTATATATTTTGATTCTGCATCAAAAGCTGAAAATATGTAGTCTCGAAGTCATTTCGAGAAATTGACGTTTTAAGTTTCTGTTTCCAAATTCAAACGGATGTATCTTCGTCAATAACTGTCAGAAGTTAGAATTTCTTTCAACATTATGAAGCCCTTTTTATATATTTTGATTCTGCATCAAAAGCTGAAAATATGTAGTCTCGAAGTCATTTCGAGAAATTGACGTTTTAAGTTTCTGTTTCCAAATTCAAACGGATGTATCTTCGCCAATAATTGTCAGAAGTTAGAATTTCTTTCAACATTATGAAGCCCTTTTTATATATTTTGATTCTGCATCAAAAGCTGAAAATATGTAGTCTCGAAGTCATTTCGAGAAATTGACGTTTTAAGTTTCTGTTTCCAAATTCAAAGGGATGTATCTTCGCCAATAATTGTCAGAAGTTAGAATTTCTTTC
Source organism: Drosophila grimshawi (assembly GCF_018153295.1). NCBI lineage: Eukaryota > Metazoa > Arthropoda > Insecta > Diptera > Drosophilidae > Drosophila > Drosophila grimshawi. The sequence goes on along the minus strand of NW_025062564.1, from coordinate 7,279 downwards.
AACATTATGAAGCCCTTTTTATATATTTTGATTCTGCATCAAAAGCTGAAAATATGTAGTCTCGAAGTCATTTCGAGAAATTGGCGTTTTAAGTTTATTTTCCCAAATTCAAACGGATGTATCTTCGCCAATAATTGTCAGAAGTTAGAATTTCTTTCAACATTATGAACCCCTTTTTTATATATTTTGATTATGCATCAAAGGCTGAAAATATGTAGTCTCGAAGTCATTTCGAGAAATTGACGTTTAAGTTTCTGTTTCCAAATTCAAACGGATGTATCTTCGCCAATAATTGTCAGAAGTTAGAATTTCTTTCAACATTTATGGAAGCCCTTTTTATATATTTTGACTCTGCATCAAAAGCTGAAAATATGTAGTCTCGAAGTCATTTCGAGAAATTGACGTTTTAAGTTTCTGTTTCCAAATTCAAACGGATGTATCTTCGCCAATAATTGTCAGAAGTTAGAATTTCTTTCAACATTATGAAGCCCTTTTTATATATTTTGATTCTGCATCAAAAGCTGAAAATATGTAGTCTCGAAGTCATTTCGAGAAATTGACGTTTTAAGTTTCTGTTTCCAAATTCGAAACGGATGTATCTTCGCCAATAATTGTCAGAAGTTAGAATTTCTTTCAACATTATGAAGCCCTTTTTATATATTTTGACTCTGCATCAAAAGCTGAAAATATGTAGTCTCGAAGTCATTTCGAGAAATTGACGTTTTAAGTTTCTGTTTCCAAATTCAAACGGATGTATCTTCGCCAATAATTGTCAGAAGTTAGAATTTCTTTCAACATTATGAAGCCCTTTTTATATATTTTGACTCTGCATCAAAAGCTGAAAATATGTAGTCGCAAAGTCATTTCCAGAAATTGACGTTTTAAGTTTCTGTTTCCAAATTTAAACGGATGTATCTTCGCCAATAATTGTCAGAAGTTAGAATTGCTTTCAACATTATGAAGCCCTTTTTATATATTTTGATTGTGCATCAAAAGCTGAAAATATGTAGTCTCGAAGTCATTTCGAGAAATCGACGTTTTAAGTTTCTGTTTCCAAATTCAAACGGATGTATCTTCGTCAATAACTGTCAGAAGTTAGAATTTCTTTCAACATTATGAAGCCCTTTTTATATATTTTGATTCTGCATCAAAAGCTGAAAATATGTAGTCTCGAAGTCATTTCGAGAAATTGACGTTTTAAGTTTCTGTTTCCAAATTCAAACGGATGTATCTTCGCCAATAATTGTCAGAAGTTAGAATTTCTTTCAACATTATGAAGCCCTTTTTATATATTTTGATTCTGCATCAAAAGCTGAAAATATGTAGTCTCGAAGTCATTTCGAGAAATTGACGTTTTAAGTTTCTGTTTCCAAATTCAAACGGATGTATCTTCGCCAATAATTGTCAGAAGTTAGAATTTCTTTCAACATTATGAAGCCCTTTTTATATATTTTGATTCTGCATCAAAAGCTGAAAATATGTAGTCTCGAAGTCATTTCGAGAAATGACGTTTTAAGTTTCTGTTTCCCAAATTCAAACGGATGTATCTTCGCCAATAATTGTCAGAAGTTAGAATTTCTTTCAACATTATGAAGCCCTTTTTATATATTTTGATTCTGCATCAAAAGCTGAAAATATGTAGTCTCGAAGTCATTTCGAGAAATTGACGTTTTAAGTTTCTGTTTCCAAATTCAAACGGATGTATCTTCGCCAATAATTGTCAGAAGTTAGAATTTCTTTCAACATTATGAAGCCCTTTTTATATATTTTGATTCTGCATCAAAAGCTGAAAATATGTAGTCTCGAAGTCATTTCGAGAAATTGACGTTTTAAGTTTCTGTTTCCAAATTCAAACGGATGTATCTTCGCCAATAATTGTCAGAAGTTAGAATTTCTTTCAACATTATGAAGCCCTTTTTATATATTTTGACTCTGCATCAAAAGCTGAAAATATGTAGTCTCGAAGTCATTTCGAGAAATTGACGTTTTAAGTTTCTGTTTCCAAATTCAAACGGATGTATCTTCGCCAATAATTGTCAGAAGTTAGAATTTCTTTCAACATTATGAAGCCCTTTTTATATATTTTGATTCTGCATCAAAAGCTGAAAATATGTAGTCTCGAAGTCATTTCGAGAAATTGACGTTTTAAGTTTCTGTTTCCAAATTCAAACGGATGTATCTTCGCCAATAATTGTCAGAAGTTAGAATTTCTTTCAACATTATGAAGCCCTTTTTATATATTTTGACTCTGCATCAAAAGCTGAAAATATGTAGTCTCGAAGTCATTTCGAGAAATTGACGTTTTAAGTTTCTGTTTCCAAATTCAAACGGATGTATCTTCGCCAATAATTGTCAGAAGTTAGAATTTCTTTCAACATTATGAAGCCCTTTTTATATATTTTGATTCTGCATCAAAAGCTGAAAATATGTAGTCTCGAAGTCATTTCGAGAAATTGACGTTTTAAGTTTCTGTTTCCAAATTCAAACGGATGTATCTTCGCCAATAATTGTCAGAAGTTAGAATTTCTTTCAACATTATGAAGCCCTTTTTATATATTTTGACTCTGCATCAAAAGCTGAAAATATGTAGTCTCGAAGTCATTTCGAGAAATTGACGTTTTAAGTTTCTGTTTCCAAATTCAAACGGATGTATCTTCGCCAATAATTGTCAGAAGTTAGAATTTCTTTCAACATTATGAAGCCCTTTTTATATATTTTGACTCTGCATCAAAAGCTGAAAATATGTAGTCTCGAAGTCATTTCGAGAAATTGACGTTTTAAGTTTCTGTTTCCAAATTCAAACGGATGTATCTTCGCCAATAATTGTCAGAAGTTAGAATTTCTTTCAACATTATGAAGCCCTTTTTTATATATTTTGACTCTGCATCAAAAGCTGAAAATATGTAGTCTCGAAGTCATTTCGAGAAATTGACGTTTTAAGTTTCTGTTTCCAAATTCAAACGGATGTATCTTCGCCAATAATTGTCAGAAGTTAGAATTTCTTTCAACATTATGAAGCCCTTTTTATATATTTTGACTCTGCATCAAAAGCTGAAAATATGTAGTCTCGAAGTCATTTCGAGAAATTGACGTTTTAAGTTTCTGTTTCCAAATTCAAACGGATGTATCTTCGCCAATAATTGTCAGAAGTTAGAATTTCTTTCAACATTATGAAGCCCTTTTTATATATTTTGATTCTGCATCAAAAGCTGAAAATATGTAGTCTCGAAGTCATTTCGAGAAATTGACGTTTTAAGTTTCTGTTTCCAAATTCAAACGGATGTATCTTCGCCAATAATTGTCAGAAGTTAGAATTTCTTTCAACATTATGAAGCCCTTTTTATATATTTTGACTCTGCATCAAAAGCTGAAAATATGTAGTCTCGAAGTCATTTCGAGAAATTGACGTTTTAAGTTTCTGTTTCCAAATTCAAACGGATGTATCTTCGCCAATAATTGTCAGAAGTTAGAATTTCTTTCAACATTATGAAGCCCTTTTTATATATTTTGATTCTGCATCAAAAGCTGAAAATATGTAGTCTCGAAGTCATTTCGAGAAATTGACGTTTTAAGTTTCTGTTTCCAAATTCAAACGGATGTATCTTCGCCAATAATTGTCAGAAGTTAGAATTTCTTTCAACATTATGAAGCCCTTTTTATATATTTTGATTCTGCATCAAAAGCTGAAAATATGTAGTCTCGAAGTCATTTCGAGAAATTGACGTTTTAAGTTTCTGTTTCCAAATTCAAACGGATGTATCTTCGCCAATAATTGTCAGAAGTTAGAATTTCTTTCCAACATTATGAAGCCCTTTTTATATATTTTGACTCTGCATCAAAAGCTGAAAATATGTAGTCTCGAAGTCATTTCGAGAAATTGACGTTTTAAGTTTCTGTTTCCAAATTCAAACGGATGTATCTTCGCCAATAATTGTCAGAAGTTAGAATTTCTTTCAACATTATGAAGCCCTTTTTATATATTTTGACTCTGCATCAAAAGCTGAAAATATGTAGTCTCGAAGTCATTTCGAGAAATTGACGTTTTAAGTTTCTGTTTCCAAATTCAAACGGATGTATCTTCGCCAATAATTGTCAGAAGTTAGAATTTCTTTCAACATTATGAAGCCCTTTTTATATATTTTGATTCTGCATCAAAAGCTGAAAATATGTAGTCTCGAAGTCATTTCGAGAAATTGACGTTTTAAGTTTCTGTTTCCAAATTCAAACGGATGTATCTTCGCCAATAATTGTCAGAAGTTAGAATTTCTTTCAACATTATGAAGCCCTTTTTATATATTTTGACTCTGCATCAAAAGCTGAAAATATGTAGTCTCGAAGTCATTTCGAGAAATTGACGTTTTAAGTTTCTGTTTCCAAATTCAAACGGATGTATCTTCGCCAATAATTGTCAGAAGTTAGAATTTCTTTCAACATTATGAAGCCCTTTTTATATATTTTGACTCTGCATCAAAAGCTGAAAATATGTAGTCTCGAAGTCATTTCGAGAAATTGACGTTTTAAGTTTCTGTTTCCAAATTCAAACGGATGTATCTTCGCCAATAATTGTCAGAAGTTAGAATTTCTTTCAACATTATGAAGCCCTTTTTATATATTTTGATTCTGCATCAAAAGCTGAAAATATGTAGTCTCGAAGTCATTTCGAGAAATTGACGTTTTAAGTTTCTGTTTCCAAATTCAAACGGATGTATCTTCGCCAATAATTGTCAGAAGTTAGAATTTCTTTCAACATTATGAAGCCCTTTTTATATATTTTGACTCTGCATCAAAAGCTGAAAATATGTAGTCTCGAAGTCATTTCGAGAAATTGACGTTTTAAGTTTCTGTTTCCAAATTCAAACGGATGTATCTTCGCCAATAATTGTCAGAAGTTAGAATTTCTTTCAACATTATGAAGCCCTTTTTATATATTTTGACTCTGCATCAAAAGCTGAAAATATGTAGTCTCGAAGTCATTTCGAGAAATTGACGTTTTAAGTTTCTGTTTCCAAATTCAAACGGATGTATCTTCGCCAATAATTGTCAGAAGTTAGAATTTCTTTCAACATTATGAAGCCCTTTTTATATATTTTGACTCTGCATCAAAAGCTGAAAATATGTAGTCTCGAAGTCATTTCGAGAAATTGACGTTTTAAGTTTCTGTTTCCAAATTCAAACGGATGTATCTTCGCCAATAATTGTCAGAAGTTAGAATTTCTTTCAACATTATGAAGCCCTTTTTTATATATTTTGACTCTGCATCAAAAGCTGAAAATATGTAGTCTCGAAGTCATTTCGAGAAATTGACGTTTTAAGTTTCTGTTTCCAAATTCAAACGGATGTATCTTCGCCAATAATTGTCAGAAGTTAGAATTTCTTTCAACATTATGAAGCCCTTTTTATATATTTTGACTCTGCATCAAAAGCTGAAAATATGTAGTCTCGAAGTCATTTCGAAAATTGACGTTTTAAGTTTCTGTTTCCAAATTCAAACGGATGTATCTTCGCCAATAATTGTCAGAAGTTAGAATTTCTTTCAACATTATGAAGCCCTTTTTATATATTTTGACTCTGCATCAAAAGCTGAAAATATGTAGTCTCGAAGTCATTTCGAGAAATTGACGTTTTAAGTTTCTGTTTCCAAATTCAAACGGATGTATCTTCGCCAATAATTGTCAGAAGTTAGAATTTCTTTCAACATTATGAAGCCCTTTTTATATATTTTGACTCTGCATCAAAAGCTGAAAATATGTAGTCTCGAAGTCATTTCGAGAAATTGACGTTTTAAGTTTCTGTTTCCAAATTCAAACGGATGTATCTTCGCCAATAATTGTCAGAAGTTAGAATTTCTTTCAACATTATGAAGCCCTTTTTATATATTTTGACTCTGCATCAAAAGCTGAAAATATGTAGTCTCGAAGTCATTTCGAGAAATTGACGTTTTAAGTTTCTGTTTCCAAATTCAAACGGATGTATCTTCGCCAATAATTGTCCAGAAGTTAGAATTTCTTTCAACATTATGAAGCCCTTTTTATATATTTTGACTCTGCATCAAAAGCTGAAAATATGTAGTCTCGAAGTCATTTCGAGAAATTGACGTTTTAAGTTTCTGTTTCCAAATTCAAACGGATGTATCTTCGCCAATAATTGTCAGAAGTTAGAATTTCTTTCAACATTATGAAGCCCTTTTTATATATTTTGACTCTGCATCAAAAGCTGAAAATATGTAGTCTCGAAGTCATTTCGAGAAATTGACGTTTTAAGTTTCTGTTTCCAAATTCAAACGGATGTATCTTCGCCAATAATTGTCAGAAGTTAGAATTTCTTTCAACATTATGAAGCCCTTTTTATATATTTTGACTCTGCATCAAAAGCTGAAAATATGTAGTCTCGAAGTCATTTCGAGAAATTGACGTTTTAAGTTTCTGTTTCCAAATTCAAACGGATGTATCTTCATCAATAATTGTCAGAAGTTAGAATTTCTTTCAACATTATGAAGCCCTTTTTATATATTTTGATTCTGCATCAAAAGCTGAAAATATGTAGTCTCGAAGTCATTTCGAGAAATTGACGTTTTAAGTTTCTGTTTCCAAATTCAAACGGATGTATCTTCGCCAATAATTGTCAGAAGTTAGAATTTCTTTCAACATTATGAAGCCCTTTTTATATATTTTGACTCTGCATCAAAAGCTGAAAATATGTAGTCTCGAAGTCATTTCGAGAAATTGACGTTTTAAGTTTCTGTTTCCAAATTCAAACGGATGTATCTTCGCCAATAATTGTCAGAAGTTAGAATTTCTTTCAACATTATGAAGCCCTTTTTATATATTTTGACTCTGCATCAAAAGCTGAAAATATGTAGTCTCGAAGTCATTTCGAGAAATTGACGTTTTAAGTTTCTGTTTCCAAATTCAAACGGATGTATCTTCGCCAATAATTGTCAGAAGTTAGAATTTCTTTCAACATTATGAAGCCCTTTTTATATATTTTGACTCTGCATCAAAAGCTGAAAATATGTAGTCTCAGAAGTCATTTCGAGAAATTGACGTTTTAAGTTTCTGTTTCCAAATTCAAACGGATGTATCTTCGCCAATAATTGTCAGAAGTTAGAATTTCTTTCAACATTATGAAGCCCTTTTTATATATTTTGACTCTGCATCAAAAGCTGAAAATATGTAGTCTCGAAGTCATTTCGAGAAATTGACGTTTTAAGTTTCTGTTTCCAAATTCAAACGGATGTATCTTCGCCAATAATTGTCAGAAGTTAGAATTTCTTTCAACA